>NC_021166.2:50976388-51006161 GCF_000331145.2 Cicer arietinum
AAGAACTGCATGTCAAACTCAACACTTTAATGGCCAATAATTGCAAAAGTGGAGTTTGTGCTCCATAAGTCTTCCACCACTCAGCTGCAATGAAACAATCATTTTCATTTTATACAAGTTGTTGTGTGCTAAAAAATTTAAGAAGAAAATAAATGAAGTTCCAATCCAATTACCGGGAGCTAATGTTGTCCTTTGTCGTATTGCTCCACTCAATCCAAAGAGACCATTAACAATCTTATATTCTGACAATTGTGTTGTAGTCATGTCACTCATTTGATGACTTTCACTAAGTGTTTTGATGCATAAGTGAAGACCTCCCACCAATATGGGATCATTCTCAATTTCTGGTCTGCTATAAAAATACTTCGGATTTAGGTAGTAGCCTGCAGCATGCAATGGATGATGAAGTTGACATTTCCACCTTTCATCAATGATTGCAAATACATCTATGTACTTGCTTGCTTGTTCATTGAAAGCTTTTCGAATATCCTCCTTGGCCTTGATCATTTCTGCATATATATATCCCATTGCAGGTTTTTTCTCATTATCAACAAGTCTTAACACTTGTACAAGAGGTTCCATAACCTTAAGAGTGTAGATGATATCATTCCAAAATGATGTCAAAAGTACAATACGAGTTGCTTTCTTTCCCTTAGGATCATTAGCTGCCTTGGACTTCAACCATTCTTCAGAAGTGAACATCTTTCTAAGGTTGGTTTTTTGTTTATGCAATCTTTGCAAAGTAAGAAATGTGGTAGCAAATCTTGTGACTCCATGTCTAACCAATTCAACATTGCCAGTGTTCTTCCTCATTATGTTCAATGCCAATGTGTGGTTATAAATGAAGCCAACAAGACTAATCCCTTTTTGAATAACCATTTTAACCTTAGCAATCTTTCCAATATCTTCTAACATCAGGTCTAGACAATGTGCAGCACACGGAGTCCAAAACAAGTGTGGTCTCTTGGCAGTTAGTAGTTTACCAGCCAATACATAATTACTTCCATTGTCAGTAACCACCTGCACAATATTTTGTTCTCCAATCTCCTCAACAAAATTGTCCAATAGCTCAAATATTTTAATTCCAGTCTTCATGTAGGCAGAAGCATCAATACTCTTCACAAACATTGTTCCTGCTGTGGAATTCACCAAGAAATTTATCAAAGTCCTATTCTTTCTATCCGTCCAACCATCTGACATAATTGAGCATCCGTATTTTGCGCGATGCAATTGATGACCATTCAACAAAGCCTTTGTATATTCCAACTCTTTTTCAAGGAGTGGAACCCTCAACTCATGATATCTTGTAGGTTTCAAATGAAGACCGTAATTTCCAACTGCTTCCAACATCAACTTGAAGCTTTTTGAGCTTGCAACATTGAAAGCAATTCCATTTGTGTAAAAAAAACGAGCAATGTATTGGACCGTTCTTGCTCTTGCTTCTTTGTCACAAGTATCAATTATGCTTGTTTGTCTCTTGTCTTTCCCCAATTTGAGTTCTGTTTTTTTCATGAACATTAAATCCACGGGACCTTTTGTCTTCTTGGCAGCCGGTAAAGGGGCTTCAATTGCCCTTTTTCCACTTCGAATTCTCCTTATTTCAGCTACATCATCATTAACATCATCGTCAATTTGAACTTCCATCTCATTTAATATTCCATCTTTTAGTGCTTGTTTCTCATCATAATCTGTCTGCAACAATAGCTTACAATCTGGTGGTATTTTTCTGCAGCTTTTTACGTCTCCCCTTATTCCTAGCTGATGTTGTCTTGCTCTAGTAATTCCACCACTAGTTTCAACTTGACAAAAATCACATGTCACCTTCTTCCTATTATTCTTGTCTTTTACACTATTAAACTGCCATGCTAGGTCAACATTATCTCCGGTTGGTTTAAACATTCCAGATTGTGGGGTTTCAGATGATGTTGTCATGGCTGTTTGCAGAACAGACAAAGAAAGAAAGGAAGTAGAAAAAAACAAAGAGAAGTAAATTAAATTAACAAAAACAGAAACAAAAAAAAGAATTAAATTAAATTAAATTAAAAAAAACAAAAAATAGAAGTAAATTAACAAAAAAAAGAAGTAAATTATATTAAATTAACAAAAACAAATTAAATTAAATTAACAGAATGAAAAAAGAAGTAAAAAGAATTAAATTAAATTAAATTAAAAAAAACAAAAACAAAAAATAGAAGTAAATTAAAAAAAAAAAAAGAAGTAAATTATATTAAATTAACAAAAACAAATTAAATTAAATTAACAGAATGAAAAAAGAAGTAAAAAGAATTAAATTAAATTAAATTAAAAAAAACAAAAAATAGAAGTAAATTAACAAAAAAAAAAGAAGTAAATTATATTAAATTAACAAAAACAAATTAAATTAAATTAACAGAATGAAAAAAGAAGTAAAAAGAATTAAATTAAATTAAATTAACAAAAATAAAAGCAAATTAAATTAAATTAACAAAAACAAATTATTTAAATTAACAGAATGAAAAAAGAAGTAAAAAAATTAAATTAACAAAAACAAAAAACAAAAGTAAATTAAATTAACAAAAACAGAAACAAAAATATAAGTAAATTAAATTAACAAAAATAGAAGTAAATTAAATTAACAAAAACAGAAACAAAAATAGAAGTAAATTAAATTAACAAAAATAGAAACAAAAATAGAAGTAAATTAAATTAAATTAAATTAACAAAAACAGAAACAAAAATAGAAGTAAATTAAATTAACAAAAACAGAAACAAAAATAGAAGTAAATTAAATTAAATTAAATTAAATTAAATTAACAAAAACAACATGAAATTAAATTAACAAAAACAGAAATAAATTAAATTAACAAAAAAAATTAAATTAAATTAAAAAGAAGTAAAAAGAAGTAAAAAGAATTAAAAAAGAAGTAACAAAGAAGTAAAAAAAGAGTAACAGAGGAGGACAAGTAAATTTAATTTGAAGTAAAAAAAAAACTGAAGTAAAAAAAAACTGAAGAAAAAAGAAAAAATTAAAAGAAATTAAAAAAAAAAAAAAGAGTAAAGAACAGTGCAAAGAGCAACCATGAACGAACCTAGGATGAGAATGCACAGGATGAGAACGGACGGGACGACTGAAGGCAGCAACCCAAAGAAATGAGATGAGATGAGAACAGTGAGATGGAACGATGAGTTGAGAAGATGAGATGAGAAGATGAGAACGATAGTGAATCTCTAAAATATGAAGGTTGTTTTGCCAAAAATTACCCCTAAAACGTTTTAAAATTTAGGGGTAAAATTGGTTTTTGACGAAAAAAAAAGGCCAGATTTTTTTCACGTTTTTTAGGGTTTTGAAACCCACGACCCATATATAGGTATAATTTTTATAAATTACGGCTAAAGTATATACCAACAATGAAATATCTGTAGTTAAAATCAAATGTTTACCGCAACAGAAAAAATTATGTCACTATACCCTATAGCCACGGTGAAAATCCGTAGGTATTGGGCAATTATATACCACGAAAAAAAAATCCTGTCAGTATAGGTAATTTTAGATATCCCTACAGTTTTTATACGTTTACCTACAGATTTTCCCTGTCACTAAACGTAAAATTTCTTATAGTGCATATATACTTTTGTTATTAAACTATTTTTTTATTTCCTCATATACTAAATATAATACAGATAAAGTCGTTAAATGAACTCTAGGTTGAGTCACTTGTAGAGGTATCTTCAATGATAGAAGTGTGGCCCCTTTTGGGGGTGTTTGCATTAGTTAATTTCAAGGTCACTTGTAAGATTTAAATGCATATACATAATTTGGGGTAATATATCATATTAAGCTAGTTTATGAGAAATGTTAATATAAATTTTTTTATTGAGTGTGATCACAATGAGTCATCCATTTCACATTTTGTTATATATAGTGTTCAATGAAAACTTTTAAAATGGAATTTTTGCTTACAATTTTTTTTATCTTAAAATTATTGCTTACAGTTAACTCATCCAATAAATCTTTTTTTTTTATTTGTTGTGAAGGTAGCAATTATTCATCTTGATTATTGTTTGGTTAAAGTGATCGGTTAATTGTTAAGACTCCTTGTAAAATTTACTTTGTATACATCAAAACAATATTTTTTTATTAAGTTCTTATAGAAGTTGAAAAAATTGTTACATTGAGATGGTATCCTAAGTCAAAAATATCTTGTCAAGCATGTCACTATAATTATCGAGTCACTAGCATGTATACTAATAAAAGAATAAAACTACAATTCAAATTATGATTAAAAATAGTCTATCGAGAGAATAGAGAGATCCTAGAGTTATGAAAGAGAAATGACTTCTTTCTAAATAAAGATGATGAACAAAAAACCAGTTAGGAGAACGAGGGATTATAATATTATAAAAAATGTCATAGTAAAATATAGTTTAAACAAATGTGTATATTAATAAGATCCCTAACATTAAATAGATTGAGGGATGTACTTTTATTTAAATTAAAGTTTTTGTGATACTATTTATACCAAAAGTAGCTATCAATTTAAAACTTTAATTTGAAATATTGAAGTCTCAAAATACAATTGAGGAAAATTAAAAATCATACAAAATAAGAATTCAAACCTTGATCCTTTCTAAATAATCCCAAAATAACTAAAATTAGCCAACACATGGACAAGCTAAAAAAATAATTAAAAATTAATGTGATTGTGGTGTGGTGATCACGCTTCAACATCATCCTCTATCCATCTTCTCTTGTACTCAGGTATCATTTACTAACATAATCAATGTATAAGTAGTTACAAAAAAAAAACATGATAATTTAAATGTTGTAACATTTTATTTAAAAAAAACATAAATATTATCAAAACAAAACATACATGTATGAATTCACATACAAAGATATCATCATCCTCATCAACATTACAGTTTAATATTAACTTAACTCTTATTTGTGACTAAAACATTTCAATAGCTAACATCATCATTATCAATGACTTCCTAATAACTAATTCATTATTAATAACTAAATCTTATCATTACCAATTAATCTTAAATATTCACTATAGACAATTAATTAACCATTACTAAGCTCATGTTAGTTACCTAATTGATTATCTTATTCAATTAATCGATTAACTAAACCATTAAATATCTATTAATCATTAACTTAGTCAATTAACGGATTTGGTCATTATCTATTAATCAATTATCTCATTATTGTAATTGATTATTTAGAACTTAATCAATTATCTAATCAACAAAAGTAATTAATAAATCATCTTAACCATTATTACTTGATTTATTTCACCTATTTACTCATCTAATCGACTAACCTATAACACATAATCGATTAACAATTCAAAAAAGTAAATACGAAATAACACACAATTAACAACAATTATCATCAACAATTATTCTTAATAGTAATAACATATAGAATAATTAATGACACATTTATCAATCATCAATAAAACATTAATCAATGTGTTTAATTAAGCGACTTACTATAACATGTGGTCTATAAATATCGAAAAACATGTCTCTTATAAAGATAAATATTAAAATAATTAAAGATTATATTTAATTAGTTTTGGCATAAGGCCCACACAGGTAAAACAAGGATTTCATGTCCTCAAAAAATTTGTTTTTTTTTATGTATATGTATATTTTAGGCCTCAAAAATATTTAAAACACAACAAATGAAAAGCTCATCAGTGTAAAAAAATACACCTATTGACATATTTAATTAAAATATTATACATCTTAAAATGTAATAAAGATAAATTTTAAATAAATAAATAAAAAGATTGTTAGTTTTAAAAATATCTCTAATTTATTTAGTGGAATGTTATATTGTATGATAAGTTTGTATACGATTACAACGAAAACACACATGCCAAGTTTTAAAAGAGAGAAAAGAATTATTAAGTTAGTTTTATGGTAGAAATCATGAATAATCGATCAATTACAAACTTTAGTTAATTGTCATGTTTGACTTCTTCCCACCACTAACTATCATCAATGTTTTGTTTTAAAGTTTTTTTTTATGTCTCTTAAATATGCTATATAATTGAAATATGAGAGTGTGTTTTAATAAATGGCCACTTATATATTAAAACAAGCTTTAATTCCTCCCTTCTCAAATTTATCCAAATTTATCCTTAAATTATCAAATATTTAATATAATTTTTAAATTATTATTTTTGTTCATATTAGAAGACTGCATGTCCAACATCTTGGACTATCTATGTACGATATATGATTTGCCTCTATAAACATGTTGTTAGCACTAACATTATCTTCCAAGTTCAAATCCAAAATGAATGCAATAAATAATAAAATCTAAGAATTGATTATTTATAATGATAGGGACATCGCTGGATATAACTTCAAAACTCACCGAATGGTGTTGGGCTAATTATTTGGACTTAACCGGTTTGATTTTTTATCCAGCTCGACAAAAATGTCACTGTAACAATGAGTTGGACACTGCATTCCAATGTGTCATTAATCTTAGCTAACATTTTTTTGTTTTTAGCAAGGTTGCTCCAAATGTTCATCTAAAAAAGAATCTTATATATGCCAAAATTGGTAATGATAATTCATGTTCCAAGCATAACATGTATATTGAATTATATATTGATAATGATAATTCATGTTCATCTAGATATATATTGAATTACACTACTAAAAAAACAAAATTAATGACTAAAAATTATCTCGTATTTCCTTGTTACTTGAAAACTCGAAATTTTTTAAACACAATGTATCTCGTATTTCTTTGTTATCTCGTATTTCCTTGTTACTTGAAAACTTGAATTATATATAGATGGGTTTCACTTTTTCTCTCTAAATTATATTCACTAATATATTTTTTTTTTTGCCTTAATTGCAGTTTTGGTCTCCCTATTTTAGCTGAATAGCGAAAGTAATTCATCTATTTTGTTTCTCCTCAGTTTTAGTCCTCCAAATAGAATTTTGGTTCAAAACTTGATGAAATTTCATTTTTTAAAGTCATACTATACCATATATGATTATAGATTTCAGGTACAATTGTTGCACATGAGATCTTGAGGTATGGTGTGACTTAAATAAATGCAAAAATAAAATAAAATTTCATCAAGTTTTGGATCAAAATTATATTTGAGGGACCAAAACTGGGGAGAAATAAAATAGAAGGACTACTTTCGCGATTCAACTAAAATAGAGGACAAAAATGCAATTAAGTCTATTTTTGTAGTGTTATTTTCTACTGAAAAATAATTATATTCTCTAAATTAATATTAATTTATTAATATTGTACGGGTTGTTATCGTTAACTATAAAATCACACCGGATTTGTATAATCTCAAACTTAAACAAAGCACAGCAGAAACGACAACAACCTAGCAATCTTTTAAACCCTTCCTATGTCTGAAAGTAGTTAAAGATAGTGAAAAAATATTGTTATATTTAACTGTATTATTCATCAATTTTATTCTTATCCTTAAAATATTATTCATATGAAATATATCTTTACAAGTCAAGTCTTATAATAACTTTTTTAACTTTTAAAGACTTAAGCTTTTATCAAATTATTTAAGTTTGGTTAACAAAAACAAAACTATTATGAGTAACAAAAATATCGTAAACTAAATACAAAATATCAACCACTATAATAATGTAAAAGTAAAGACAAGAGAACAGAACAACAATTAGTAATTTTGTAAAATATTCGTTTGAGATACCAAAATAATTATTCTTAAATTTACTATACATTATATAAAAGTTATTATACAATAATTATTTACCAAAATAATTATTGCATAAAAAATGTAAATATTAATTATATAAAAGTGGTTTTTGTTTGCAGGGGCTGATGCTTTTTTGCTTATGGAGGTGTAGAAGTTGAAAATTATGTAGGCTTTGAATAGAGATTATTGTACTGAGCAATACGAGTTCTGTTTATGCATATTTCAGAACTCTTCTTTATTTTATTACAAAAACAATGTAATTCAACTTGAAGTTTATTGATTACTTGTGATAAGGTCTTTATTGCTTATTGTAGTATATATATATATATATATATATATATATATATATATATAGTATTTATATGTAAAAATAATTTATATGATTTAGACGATCTAATATAGATGGTCTAATCCATCGGTAATCTATGCAATTTGTAGAACTAATTAATTAACTAAAGATGGTTTAATAAGAAAACTCCAAAACATGAATTTGGATATGTTGTTAACCTAACTTGTATGGTTGTTGGAAACTAGTTATTTAGATATATGACTTTTTAATTATTATTTACCAAAGAGCGTAGTGTATAGGTTAGGGTTGTGGGTCACTTGTTTTTTTAACCTGCATCACGCATGGGCCATAGGTCTAAAATATTTGGCTCGTTAATATGTGGAAAGTTAGCTTGTGTATCTCCAATTTGTTAAAAATTTAATATTATCTTTAAAAATTTCATTCACGTAAGTGGTAAAAAAATTTACTTCAAAATCTCACCTCCTCAACTAAATTTCCGGTAGGTAATTTTTCGTAACCAAATTTCTGGTAGGTATTTGTAATACCGGAAATTTGCTCATTGAAATTTCTGGTAGTTAATATTTTGAACTGGAAATTTCAAAAATCCGATAGTTGTTAATTTTTTTTTAATGTTTTTGTTAATTTATTTATTTGTTTGAAATAGGGATGGAAAAGACACAACCAGTATTTATAGATTTAACTGAATCATTCACAAATGATCAAATTTTTGAGTCACGAGAAGCTGTCATATCATGGGCAAGAGAGATCGGCCGACAAAATCGAGTAGCAGTTATCATTACTCGATCTGACGTAGAGACTGGAAAGAGAGGAAGGAAGTCAAAATTAATTTTTAGTTGTGATAGAGGTGGAAAATATAAGTCAAATAAAAATAACACAGGTACTTCAACTAAAAGGTGTGGATGTTCGTTTAAACTTAGATCAAGACCATTGAAAAATGCTGAAGGATGGATTATTAATTTAATGTGTGGACTTCACAACCATGAGTTAGTAGCTATTTTTGAGAATAATGCATTTATGGGACGCTTAAAAGAAGAAGATAAGAAACATGTTGACGAGCTGGCAAAATATAACGTTGCACCGAGACACATCTTGTCACCTTTGAGAGATCGAGATATGGAGAATGTGACTAATATCTATCAAATTTACAAGCGATGAAGTACGTACAAGAAGAATTTGAAAGGACCTAGAACTGATATGCAACATTTGTTGAAGTTACTTGAAGCTGAGAAGTATACTTGTTGGAGTAGGACTCATGGAGACTCCAACGTTGTGAGGGATATGTTTTGGACGCACCCAGATTCCATAACTTTGTTGAACATGTTCCCTCTTTTATTGATCATGGATAGCACCTACAAAACCAACAAGTATAGGTTACCATTGTTTGAAATCGTTGGTGTAACTTCAACTGGGTTGACATTTAATGTTGCATTTGCTTATATGGGTTCTGAACATCAAGACAACTTTTGTTGGGCATTAGAGAAGTTAAAAGAGTTGTTTGTTTCAAACACCTCATTTCCTCAAGTAATCGTGACTGACAGATAATTTGCTTTAATGAATGCAATTGAAGTTGTATTTCCATCTTCAACAAATTTACTTTGTCAACTTCATATTAACAAAAATGTTGGAGCCAAATGCAAACAATATATATTAAAGAAAGATAAGCAAGAACCCATTCTTGAGTTGTGGAGAAAAATTGTTTATTGCTCTAAAGTGAAGGAATACGAGGAACTTTTGCAAATGTTTGAGCAAACATGTGTCGATAATATTATTTTCTTTGACTACGTCAGGGACACATGGTTGAATCCTCATAAGGAAAGATTTGTTGAAGCATGGACCAATTGAGTATTGCATCTAGGAAATACTACGACTAATAGGTATGTCATTAAAACTTCACATTTTGTATTATATTTATGCTTATATAAGATTAAACCTGCATGATATAATTTTTATTAAAATAATATCAAATATTTTTTTTTTTAAAATATTAGGGTTGAGTCTGCTCATTGGTCATTGAAGAAATTTTTGGAACACAGTAAAGAAGATTTTTGTAAGGCATGGAATGGTATGAATGACATGTTGAAGTTTCAAATTATTAAGATAAAAGGTTCATTTGGTATAAGTAAGGGTCGCAAAGAGCATATACACAACAATTCATTCTATGAGAAACTGACTTGGGTTGTATCCAATAAAGCCTTAGTTGATATTGTTCATGAATACAAGAGAGTCAGCTATGTCGGTAACGACAAAGGTGTGTGTTGTTGTATACTTAGAAATACTCATGGATTACCTAGTGCATGTGAGTTGGCACGATACAAGCTGGAAGGTGTTCCAATCCCATTAGATGTTGTGATGTTGTTCATATACGTTGGAGGAAATTAACCATGAATAGTGATCAAGAGGAAGAAAAGTTGGCACATGATTCAGAGTTGGACATTACATCTGAGATTAATATAATTTGTAAAACATGGAAAACACTTAATGTTGCTGGAAGGAGGGCATTAAAGAGCAAGTTGCGTGAAATAGCATATCCGGAGACAACATCAATGTGTGCACCACTAGATAAGATCAAAACAAAAGGTGGTGTTAAGAGGAAAAAAGGCAATAAGCTGAAGGGATTTGATGTATATCGCGGCTCTTCATACTTTGAGCATGTTGATACTCAAGTCTCCGAGCAAGCATCCAAACAAGTCTCCCAGCAAGCATCCAAACAACTATCTCAGCAAGCACCTGTGACGAGCCAAGTTAGAAAATATTTCGACGAGTTTCCTCCTTTAATTCATCCATATATTGAAGACATGGTTAATGTTAAAGCAGATGGAAACTGTGGATATCGTGTTATTGCTGTTTTACTTGGTCATGGTGAAGAATACTAGAGCATTGTGCGTGACAGATGTATACAGAGATTAAGTCCAAATCTGATTTATATGATGCATTATTCAAGAAACATTTGCAAGAAGTGACAGACTCTTTACTAGTAACTGAGTTGGAAAACCAAGCCAACGAGAAGTGGATGACCATTCCTGATATGGGTTACGTGATAGCAAAAAATATAATCTCGTTCTTGTTACATTGGAAAAAACTTTTTGTTTGACTTTTTTTGCTATTGAGGGGTGCACACAATGGAGATCTATCACGTGATCGTGTTATCAGCATTGGTTTTGTTAATGAAAGTCATTGGGTTCAAGTTAAATTGAAAATTGCATGTTCGTTACCTCCACTTGCATGGCATTGGAAGAAGCGCCGTAGTGATGAGTCTACCACATGGACTATAGCTTATGCAGGACGTCTACAACATTGGGGTTCATTAGATTTAGAAAATAATTCAGATTACATGTCTTTGGAAGATGATTGACACTTTTGATATATATATTGTTTTCAATTTCGATGATTGACACTTTTCATATATATATATATATGTTGTTTTCAATTTAGATGATTGACACTTTTCATATATAAGTGACGCATAATAAAATAAATAAGTCACGCATAATAAATAAGTCGCACATAAATAAGTCTGAATAATACAACTATAATAAGACCTGAAATAGAAATAAATATCCTCCAATCTATTTAATTGCAGGCAATGAACTATCTTTAAGATAGTCATATAAAACAACAAGTGCAGCTGATCGCCGTGCCCATTTACCAATAATATCAAGGTCTTAAAACAGAAACAAATATTTTGCAGATACAAGGGTAAAAATTTTATCAGCTAGAATGGTACACCCTACCAAATGAAGTAGGTATGCCCTCGATGCACAGCCATATCGTCATTCACGAAGTTGCCTGAAAAATACAGCTTTCAACCACTCAAAACTATATGAGGCACCTCTATTGGTCCTAGTTTCAGTTACAACTTCATCATAAGCAACTCCCAATAACTCAACAGCAGCAGCAATTGCCAAATTTTCATTGACATTAGCGGAAGGTGTGAAAAACTCTCCATAGCATGGGATGCTCAAAAGACCCCTAACATTGTCAAGAGTAATAGTCATTTCACCAAATGGCAGGTGAAATAAGCTAGTCAGCTCTGCGTGCCATCTCTCAGCAAAAGCAGAAATCATATTACCGTCAATCATGTGCAAACTACATCTTCTCAGAGGACGTAATCCAGATATAGTAATCCAATGATCTATTTGAGCAGGTAATATATATCTGATATCAATGAATTTGTCTTGTTTTTTGCCATTTGAAACAACTTTCAAGACACGTCTATCCTGTTTAATTAAAAATAACACACAATAACTTATAATCTAAATATACAATTATATATTAAAGATTCCACATTTAAATATACAATTAAAAATCACACACAATAACTTATAATCTAAAATCAACTTTGTAATAACATATACTACAAATATATTAAATATTATAATATTTTGCTATATTATAATATTTAATAAAATAAATTATTTATTAACCTGTCCATTCTACACATTTATTGCAATATGGTGCTCATAATCCTTAAGGACATAAATATCATAAGGACCTCCAGGAAAAATGGGTTCTTCAGGTTGGTGATGCTGACCATGTTCATCATCAAACTGGTGTTGTTGATCATGTTCATCATCAAACACATCATCTTGTTGGGGATGATGATCCTGTTCTTCATCAAACACAGGATTTTGGTGAAACTCATGCGCCTGCATTTCTTCGTTTCTCTTTCTTCAATTGCAGCTCTCCTATTTGATTGTGTAGGAGGTCGAACTCGAGAATGATCAACGTCTGTTTTTGCTCCTCTGGTCCTCACTAACAAAATAGAATTAAAAAAAATTAAAAACATTATGTAAAAAAAAAAAAAAAAATACATACTGTACCGGAAATGTCAACGACAAATGAAATTTCCGGTGAACATACCGAAAATTTGAAATTTTCAGTAGTTATAAATTACTACCGGAAATTTCATTTTTGAAATTTCCGGGAATGCCATCCGGAAATTTAAAATTTCCGGTATTGAAAATAAGTACTGGATTTTTCAAATTTCCGGTGAATACTCTCGGATATTTCACTTTTGAAATTTCCGGTATTCATTTTTAACTACCAGAAATTTTGTTCTTCTTGAAATTTCTGGTAAAAACTTCTATTTTTCCAAAACTTACTTTTCCAAAAATATCAAATTGTAAGGGTATAACTGTTTTGATTTTTACTTATTTGGATTTTTCCTGATTTGATAAGAATATTTTGAGTGTTTCAACCCAAAAAAATTTAAATGGGGGTAGAGATTTAATTGGGGATACAAAAACTATCTTTCTAATTTGTGAGTCTTTTTAGCCCAACCTTATAACATTAGGATATTTTACATGCGGGCTTGTGTGGCAATCAGTTGACTTCTAGTGTTAATCTTTTTTCCATTTCTTATAGACATAATTTAATTGTTGTTTAGCCATTCAAGGAAGCATTTTCGAGCTCATTTTGGAATTTGGAGTGTAAAAAGTTTGATCACTATGTAAAGACATGTATATAATCTTTGTAGTTATATTTTAAAAATCTATATATTTCTCATTTTAAATCTTTTTCTATTTTTATATTCCTGTAGTCTATATTGTATTAAATGCTCTTGTATCAAATGGAGGACAGATGCTCCAACTTTTTTTACTAATATTGAATCATATATTTGCACTCACTAAAAATCTAGGCCTACTTACACTGCACTGACTTTATAAAAATGAGTTTATCCTATTTTAAACTATTGGGTCTGATTTATTTTTTTGTCATAAGTCAATTGTTAAATTACATTCTGACCTTTTTTAAAATATGATGAAACATAGAAATCTCTTTTAAAGTTCACTTAAGTATTCTTTTTTATGAAAGTCTATACCACTCGCGTGATATTTCAATGTGCTTGAGTTCTAGTAATAAAAATTGTAGAAATATTAACAAATTTATGATTTAACACGAAGTAGAAAACTTCATATATAGTAATAAAAATAATAAATTAATTTATATTTAATAAAAATAACCTTTTTTTTTTATCTTAGAATATAGTATGCAACTCACTTTATTGGGTGAATTAAGTGATATCAACAATTGATTGATAAATCAAAGATAGACTTTAAGAGACTTTGACACATCTCAACTCATTTCTAGTCAATGTAGGACTAACCACTCATAATTGAATTTCAATATATATATTAACAAATCATGAGTTTATTTAAAAAATTGACCTGGTCTGGATATATCGTATACTAAGCATAGATGATTTAATTAAAAAGTTTGAATCATTCTATATGTAACATGAGTAAATTGGATTTTCTACACCAATTTTCCTTCTACACTTTCTCCACCTCAATATCTCTCGATCCTTTATCTTATTTTAGTTTTTGTTTGTTTAAAATATTTTTTAAAAATAATTTGTGAGATAGAGTGGAAAAATTGGTTTAGATGATCCAAATCCATCCTTTCTCCTATATGCTTTGTGAACTCTCAATTATCATTTTTGCTTAAAGTTTTAAATATTATTATATCATTACCAGTTTGATTGAGTGCTCTAGTCCACCGCATAGTGGCGGACAAACTATTCTGATTAGAGATTGGCTGCTAAGCAAAAGAAAGGTTTAAAAGCATTGTGAATTCAAGCAGCTATATTGGTTAAGTGACTCAACACAACGATATCAACTTCGTTCAAAAAATTCACCTGCATAAAAGAAACTAACCTTCCCTTGAGCAAACTTTGGGAAAAATCCAATTCTACTGACCTTGTGAATAACGAAGATACAAACCGAACTAACCAACCGTTCAACCTGCCACCACGTCCAACCGACATCTACACAAACCGTTGTTCACGACGGCCAGAATTTGATATGTACAATCTCTCTTCGGTTTTACATCGGAGGAGCATTGAAAATTGATAAGCATCCTATCAAGTCTCTCCTACAGTCTACCACACTACCAAGCAAAAGGACCACCTTGGAAGCCAATATCAATCAGGTCATGGTCACTAATCATATGCTCTACACATATGGGGGGAACCAACATCACATCTTTCATGATCAACGAAAAAAGCATTGAAATCATCCATCACAAACCAATGGCAATAAATGTCTTAGCCAATTGATGAAGGGAGTCCCACAACTTAGCTCTGCGACCAAACCATGAAGTACTATAAAAAAAGATTATCAATTGATATGGTATTGACTCCATTGCCTTTGAACTATCAAATAGGTGTGCTTCCACAGTTCACACCAGTTTTTGAATTCCTCCTTCGTTAGATTGATGTTAGTGACATCACCGTCTTCATCTCACCATCGTATCATGCAAAGCCATCTCTTGGAGACTATCAACCTCGAGCAACTTGATCCTACAAGAGCAAACCTCCTTGTCACCATTATCATCCCATGCACAAGGTTTAACATTTTTCGTGTAACGAGATATTTCCTCATCTCCACAGGGCGAAACCCTAGCAGAGAGTATAGACATTGCTCCAAAGCTTTAGGAATTGGGTAGAAATAGACGGTCTTACTTAAAAACATATGTATTTTAGAAGAATTTTATCATTAATTATGACTAATGAGCAGGGATGTAAATTTTACCTCACTTAAAATAAATTGAGTACTTTATCAGCTTATTAACATCTATATTTGCCTTAGCACAATATTTTAGCATAAAAAACTTTTTAAAATATATAGTTACACAGATCAATAACCAACCCGTGACGCAAATTAAATCCGCATAACCCTCAGTTTAGATTGGTCAATAACCAACCCGTGAATCCACATAACCCTCGATCTAAAGGGGTCAATAACCAACCTGTGAATCCGCATAAACTTCGGTCTAAATGGTTCAACCTACCTAATGGACAAAAAAATTGGTCTTTAGCCATCGTGGGCAGTGGGTTACATGGGGTCAGTACATGGGAGTTGCTCTTAATTTTAATGAACTTTCCAAAGTAGCCTACAAAATTAGCTTATGCAATACAAATAATCTTTCAAAATTACAACTAATAGCTTATGAAATTTAAGCGCTTATTACATAAACTCTCCTATTATAAGTTATTATTTAATTAATCTATTTATTCAAACACACCTTAATTAAATAGGCACAGACAAGAATGACGCTACTAACATTATACTAAATTAACAGACAAACCCCTGCACAGGCAAGCTTCCCATATGAGGTAAAAGGAAAAAATAGAAAATAGCAAAACAACAATTATTCCTGGAAAGTCTTTGATTTGACAGATAAGAATTGGATGCAAATAACAGATAAGCTCACAAAACGGAATAAGAAAGTTATTGATTTTCAAAGAATATAGAAATATGATATTCAATTTCAAGTCATGTCTGAGTATCACAATCACAATATTGTACAATGAGGAGTTATTATGGTAAACAAGGTAACTACTTCTGTACCATGTTTCAAATGGGTGAGAATGGTGTCAACGAATAGAATGAATTGAAAGCGAAAATGAATGTGGAAAGGGAAGATGTTGGAGGTAAACATAGGACAAGCATTGCCCTGTCCCTTCTAGATTTTTAATACAATGATCATTCTAGCAAGACACTGTAGCTGAAATAGCCATGCCAGAAAGATGTAAGAAAATGGGGGAGGCTGAAGAAGAGAGAGAGAGAGAGAGAGAGAGAGAGACAGAGCTATTCTCTGTACCAATTATGAGGAATTTATGACTATGCAAGTAACTTACAGTTTCGTAGATAAGGATTATTGTATTGGACATATTTAGTCCAGTAAGGCCGATACTTTGTCATGGCAATCTCTAGCCACGGCTTCATATTACCATTGTAGTGTACAACTGCTGCGTTCTCTATCAGTGATCGATCTACGGTTGGGCTATAACCCAAACCAAGGACATGCCATGATTTATTTAGTGGATGTGTCATCCCATAGAATGTCATTAGCCCTGGAGGTAGTGTCCCCAGCTTCCACAGCACCCTTTCTTCATTCTAGAATCAGATAGAAAAAAGTTAGGTCAGTGAATCTTTTTTTTTTTTTGTACTTAACTATTTGTGAGAGAATAGACATTTTGATACAAAGCTGCAAACTAATGTTATATTCGACAGCTCACCATATTCTGCCACTTGTGATATATGCCAGTGATATCCTTCTTTTTCCACTCCTTGAGATCAAATATGTTCATCCCATATGCCCAACCACAAGCATTTGGATCAAAATTTCTTGCAATATGTGGATTTGAAAAGTTAAGATATTTGTCAAATCGGTGAAAGCTCTCGCCACATGTTTCAACTGCCCCGTTTACTTTACCCTGAAGATCAACTGCCCATAGTCCAGTTAAATCTTTCTGAACAACGATGTCGTCATCAAGAAAAAGGATTTTATCTAATTTTGGATAAACTTCTGGAAGGTAGAATCTCAGATGGTTGAGCATCGAGAGATATTTTGGGTTTCTATATTTCAGATTGGAAGCACCAGAAGTAAGTGTGGTTGGATGGCCTGCCTTGAAATAATAGTCTTTCATTTTTGCTGATTCCAGCTGCCGCAGTACAGGGCAGTAGGATGAGTTCAACCACTTAAAATCATCAACATTTTCAACATGGATTGTAGCTTTTCCAGGAGGGTTCAAAATAAACCACATGGTCATGGCTCCAAAATTTAGTTTATCAGTAACAAGGTGGAAAACATGCTTTGAAGGATCCTGCAACATTACAAGAGCATAAAGACAATGTACACATGAAAAATATGTGATTCTTACAGTCAAAGAACAAATTATTTGTCATCTATTGAAGGAAAATAACGCACATGAAACATTCGTTCGGAAAAAAGACAGTCTTAGTCACCTTTGCATTCTTAACAGTTGAGTTCACAACAACAGATGCAGCCAAGACATTGTCTGAAAATAGTGCATAATGATAAAGACTAGGATTCTCCAAGTTCTCGCTCATAGGGAATTTTCTCTTTTCAGGAGGAAGGAGGTAGTAATCTATTGTAAGGCGCATCGATAAGCAATGAATTCCATTTGGTATGGTCTTGGCAGCCAACTGACTGAGGAATGTGCTTTGTTTCTTCAAGCTCCTAACTTGCTCGTCAGCTGTTTGTAGCATTGCTCTCAATTTTCCAGTCACCAACTTGCAATCATACAACTGCGCTCGTGCTTTTGACAGAACTTGGCCCATAGCCTTTATTTTTTCATGTGTACTACAGATAATTACACTAAATTAGCATAGCAGAAAATTCAGATAAAGCAATACAAATGCAGATAGCTACCACCTAGAATATAATTACACATAATTCCAACCTTCGATGTAGATCCGAATCAGCAAGTGCATCACCTAGAGCACGTTGACTCTCTTTCAGCCGAGATTGCAGATCTTGGTAAAGCTCAAGCTTGTTCTTCATCTTTGCAATACTCACATATACCCTAGCCATAATGATCTGGTCCCGCATAAACCGAACAGAAGAATCAGCATTTTCATTCTCAATTTCTTTCCTCCAAATGTTGTATTTACCCAGTACGGCTGACTCAACAGATCTTGAGCGTTCAATAGCAACATTTTCAAGTTTTACAACTACTTCATTATCCATCTTTACCAACTCAGCAGCACGCTTTTCCCTCCTTTTTTCTATTAATTTCTGCAGTAAATAGTTATGAAGAACATGAAAAATCTCATCCCAAAATAAAAAACTATTTCAAAACACAGTTTTCAAACAGAAACATGTTGTGCACAATTGGCCATTGGAAGAATACAAGTAACTCACTAAGAATGAGTTTATAATTAGTCATGTTGGATACAATTACTTGCTAGAGTAAATATACCAAAAGAGAATAAATGCTCTAAAGAAAATTATAAAATTCCAACATGTGTCAAAATGTACTATACCATGGACAAAAGTTTTTTTTTTAGCTAAGCTAGAAGTCATTTGAGGTAGAAAATTTACTTTTTCGTTGGTTGTTAAAAAGCAAGACTAAAATGAGCCAGAAAGCATGGCTATAGTACAAATTATCACTAACATAAGGTGTATCCAAACATGCAGTATGTGAGTTCTAACAAGCAAAATATCAAAGAATGGTACTCACCCTTCGGACTTGCCGTGAAGGGCTATCAGTCCACTGAGCAAGACCCTCTGCACAAAAATTGAGTTGGAGTGTAAATTAAGCAACAGTACAGGCATTTTTTACGATATAGAGTATGATACCACCTGAAGATCTTCCTTCTTTCCCCTTTGGTTTTTCTTGTCTAACATGTGTTGTTGGTTGCTTTAGCTTTAATTAAAAAATTAAACATTAATTAACATTTGGCAGCAATAAAACAATGATGGCTTTTATTTTTATTTTTTTAAACACAGGAATTGAAATTTCCATGCAGAAGCACATCGATCTTCCAAACCTCATAAGCAACATTTGAAGTCTCTAATCCAACAACTTTCCATGATGCAGACATATTTTTTCTGAAATTGTCAAGACTCAAAGGCCCCAAATCATCTGTGCTGGTTACAATAACATCAAAAACCTAAAATATAACATTCATTAGAAAAACCTTACTTCGAAAAAAATGAAAATTTAAATATGGATCAACAGTATATAAGCCTGAGCTTGCCTCTTTAGAAAAAAGTGATTTAAGGTCTTTCAATGTATGCCATTCTCTCCATTTGGCAACCTGCTGCAGTCAACAGTTTATTTTAAGTCAAACAAGAAAGAAAAAAATATTAGTGCAATCAAGTATTTAGTTATATAGTCAATATCGCACAAAACAGACTACCTGTGTATTTGGAACAGCTGTAATATCTTCTTGATCTGCACAATGCATTTCAAGTAAGTAGACTAGCTTAAAGTAATAAATATGTATATAAGAAATTTATAGATATTTATAACTGTTTTTCTCTTTCTATTCATTCAAAGTGAAGTAGGCAGAAGAACTTAGTGATAGATAATTCAATCAGGGACACTCTACAGTCTACCCCATTTCAATTCTCACAATTTAACAGTCTTTACTAACAGAAATGAGGACTGACAAAGGCTCTCGATCATCAGTCCTACAACATAGAGAAGAAATGGAAATCTAGTTCTATAAAGCTCCCGCCATGGCAGGATCTAGGGTTATATCCATTGTGGATTCACTGTAGGCAGCCTTACCTTGTATTTGCAAAGGCATATTCCACAACATGAACTCATGACACCGTCAGGATATAGAATATAGGATATAGAATATAGGGAAATTAGGAGATAGGAACTTTTATAGGTCTGTTAGTTACTTTCTATTTCTGTTTTAGGTTGGTTAGTGTTCTGTTTTCCTATTTCTTAGGCTAAGGCTGATTGATCATTATTCCTTTTATCCTACTGTACAGAGAGCCTATAAATAAATGTTATCTTCCCGTTAGAAAGGATCTTTTGCCAAATTATAATTTTCTTAACTGGTATTTCGGTTGGAGGGTGCATTCGCCCTTGAGGAACTACCCGCTCCTTGTGTATCTTTTTGAAAAGATTCTCTCCTATTATTTCTTATCTTTTTCTAAATATTAATGTTCTTCCTCTAAATCCTTGGAATCCCATTCTTGGGTTCCTAACAGACACCTCTAGACACATAGTAGTAACTTCAATTGTTGCACCCAGGCTCCCCTGCAATTTTCGTGTGTTTTTGTTTCAGACTATCCAAACGTCACATTGGATACCAACTAATCTGAGTCAAGCCAAGTGAAGTCACTTAAAAGGACAAAACTATTTTTTCAATTCAGAAGACTTGAACCCCAAAACCTTACTTAAGGGGGGACCAAACTCCTGACTCCATAGCAGATATACCAACAAGCAACAACATTTGTCTACTTATCCACAAGTTGTCATATTACATCAATATAATATACTGTCAAAGCATAACATATTGCTCTACTTTCTCATTCATTTTGTTCTCCACCTTCAATGCTTTGTGTTTCCTTCAATTTCTCAGGGTCTTAACCCTTGATGTTGAGAGCTTGTTAAAATTGTATTTTAACTTCATGGGCTGTCTTTATTTAGTTCCATGGTTGTTGGCTTCCCCAATTGTTTAAACTTCGCCAGCTCTTATGACTTGTTGCTCCACAGATCTAGAATCTTGAAGATAAAGTCAAACCTATGGTTGAAACCAGTTGAGCATTGCCTTCTAGAAAAGCCACCAATCGAGAGCATCAACTCTCTCCATGCGAAGACAACCACATAGAATAACTTAATTCCCTCAGGATTCTAGTGGCTTCAAAATGCTTATGTATTTGGATTAGCCACCAATAAGCCTCCTTTCCCATCAAATGTTGGAGTCATTTCCAATAAAGTCATTTTCAGGGACGATTTCCCCACAGCTCCAAAATAGGAGCTCTAATACCAGTTGATAGGAACTGGATTAGATTATAGAAGAAATGTTGTCTATTGTTTGAAATTAACTAATACAGTCCAGGTATTTGAGAGACTTGGTGCTCACTCACTCCAATTTCCTTACGAAACCAGAGATACCGCATCTAAACTAATCTCCTTTCTATTATTTATAGCTTCCAATCCTATGCTCCTAACTAAGAGACTTACTAACTAAATCAGTAGTCAACTAACTAAGAGATTACTTTTCGAGGAATCGCAATAAAGCTTTTTCCCTTACACGACTACATCAGTTTCAGTGCACCATGAAAGTGTATTGGCAAAATGCTAAAGAAACAAGTTGCATCCAGGGTAAACTTATGTGCCACACTTAAACAGGATATTTAGCACTGTCAATACTACCTAAAAACATCCATCTCTAGCAGATGAATCAAAGACTTAAAACTAGAATCAGATATTGAGTGAGATTAATGCAACAATAAGTTACGCAACAAGAACTGGAAGCATTAATGTGAGAAATATATTTGATATGAAGTTGTATTTGAACTATTAGTGAGAAATGTACATGGCATGTAATTAAAGAATATAGATCAAGGTTTATGATATTGGCTCAGTCGTCAGTAAAATTAGGAAAGATGCAATTATCATCTTTATCAGAAATAAGGCTGTTAAAAGAAGCTGCAATGAATCGCCAGCAACTTCCTCTTCAATATTTCATCCATAATTACAAAATAATTATTTTCAGGAACCTAAGATAACTGTCCTCCCCTCCCATCGGTTTGCTTGTTACTCCAATCCTAAATCACCTTTTTTCAAAGTCCTCCACAAGTGATGATGCATTCATATGACTGTCAATCTCAGAAAGCCCAAAGAGCTCCAAATAAAGTGCAAAGTAGAAACAATCATTATAAACTTCCACAAAACCCCTTACTTTGGCCACTTCTTATCTCTCAAATATGCGCAAGACATTTTTTGTCATGATCATCATACCTACCCTATCATCTTACACACCTACAGACACAGTCCCATCTTACAACACAACCCTATCATCAGGTATCAGCATGAAAAATTGCATGAACATAATGACAACTATCACCAGCATCCCAAAGATGCCAAAACCAAAACTCGAAATAGCTCGCATCTCAAAAACTACAAAGAACTCCTAGTTAATTAATAATCTAATTCTAATACAGAATAAAAGGCAATGACAATAACTACTTAAGCTAATAACGGAATAAAAGAGAAAGACAATAACTATATACAACTTAGCACAACTTTCCAACCCAAGTCAAAACAGTTACGTCAATAAAACTTCACCATAGTTACCATAATCTCTTAATAACATTTCCTTCATCTAATTGCCTAATTCAGAAACAATTCAAAAAACAAGCAAATCCAACTACACTGTCAAAAATCCCACTCACTTCGAGTTTTGTCCTTCAATAAATAAATAAAAACAAAAACCATTCACAAACAGAACAAAAGGATTTAAAATCAACACAGAGAGAGAAACAAGTAATAAACTAACCCGCAGCGTGAAACCCCGAACCGAGGAAGAAAAAACCAGGTGCAAGAACACAGAGAAGAACGAAATACAAAACAGGGAAACGAAATACTTTGCTTCCGTTCTTGGCGAAGGGAACCCCTCGCGCCATTGCGTATGAAAAACCTGCAAAATATAGCAAAATTGAGAAAATTGAAAGAGAGAGAGAGAGAGAGAGAGAGATCGAACTTGCAAGTGATAAGCAATTGAGGTTGTTAGGGTTTATGTAGTGAGTAGAAATCCAGCATCAACACAGTGAAGCATAGAAACTGTGCGTAATTACGAAGTTCCGAAAGAAAGAAAGAAAAAAACAGAAAATGACAATGTGAGAGATATTCTGAGTGAGAGTGAGAAAGAAAGAAGAAAAAGGAAAACGAGGGTAGATTCCGTGTGCGTAAGCGAGAAGGAGTGAGTAATGAATGGTAGTGGGATATTCTCTTCTTTCTTTCTTTTTTTTTTCTTTTTCTATCGTTTTCGTTGTTATTTTCTGAGCGATCAATAGTGCGAAGCGATTATTTAGGATAATCCTCACAGGTGGGATACTTTTTAATTAGATAACGGCGCCGATGGCGGAAACGATGTCGTTATTGTTGGTTAGTAAAACCAATTCTGACTCCTTTTGACTTCGTTAGTACTAAGTTGGATAAGCTACTATCAGTCCGGAACCGTATATTTTTATTAAAGTTTTTAAATCTAACTACTCCATTAATCTTTTTTAAGATGAGTCTTTATATATATATATATTTTTTTTTTCTTTTTTCTTTTATCTTTTTTGATTCGGGTTTTGAAATATATGAAATATATTAAAAAAATTGACCAGAATAATAATAATTTGGTAATGGAGTTCTCATCTATAAAAATAATAATAATTTTTTGATTTCTTTTAATATTAAATTACACTCGTACGATATTAGTATTATTTTTTCTTAACATTAGTATTTTTTTTTCTTATACTATTGTTATAGTATTGTTCAATACAAATTTATATAGGTAGGAGCATTCTCCCGGCAATCTTTTTGGCTTGACCAAGAAGTCTTATGTTTATTTATTGAGTTATAAATACTTTATTAAAAACTATTTCAAAATTATGGGTTTTATTGAAGAGAAGATTTAATTACTTTTATAACTTTTTAATAATGTTTATTAGTGGCTTCCAACGTGAGGTAGCTAACAAGTTCATCGTAATGTTTTAGGTTGTTGCAAAAGGAGATTTGTATGTTGTTTGTATTTATAGGGGTGTCCTATTAATATATTATTTAATTTTTGCAAATGATTCCTTTCTCTTTTTTAGGGTCGCAAATAAAGAAGTTAGAGATTTGAAAAATATCTTAGGTGTCTATGAAGCTTCCTCTGAGTAATCTATAAATTACCATAAGTATGAAGTGTTTTTCGGCATAAATGTTGATCAGAGACAAAACATTGGCTATTAGCTCGCTTCTTGATGTGAGAAATGTTCTACGGACGGGCAAATACTTGGGCTTGTCCTCTATGATTGGTAGGAGTAAGAAGTCTTATTTCAAGTTTATTAAGGATAGGGTTTGGGAAAAAATAAATAAACTCTAGGACAAGTAGATATTTATCAAAAGCATATAGAGAAGTGATGATCAAGTCGATATTGCAATCTGTTCCTACATATTATATGAGTATTTTTCTTATTCTTGAGTCTTTAAGGGATGAGATTCAAAGACTCGTGAATTATTTCTAGTGGGTTCTGGTGGTCATAAATCACAAGAGGATATGAATAAATTGATTGTCTTGCGATAAGATGTCAATTAGCAAGTCTCGTGATGGAATGGGATTTCATAATCTGTATGTCTTTAATTTTTATTTACTCGCAAAACAAGGATGGAGGATGATGACACAACCTTTATTTCTTGTTTCTCACATGTTCAAAGCCAAATACTTTAAAAATTGCAAGTTTTTGGATGTCACGATTATAAACAATCTCAATTATGTGTGGCAGAGCATACGAACCACACCAAAGCTATTCTAAGGGTTGGTTTGCCGTTGGAGTATTGGTATAAGGGAAGACATTAGGGTGTGGAAGAATTGTTGGTTAAATGAGAGCTCTTTATTTGTCTCTTGAGACAGTCATATTTTTAAGTTAACATGTGTCTCTTTAAATTATTTGTGAAGTGGGATGTGTCGAAGATCTATCAAACTTTTAATTTGTCGGTTTCTGCTGAAGTACTCATCATTTCTCTCTTTTCCTCAGTCTTTGAAGACTGTAATTTTTGGAGACCACAAAAGGATGACAATCTAGCAATAAGGTTATGTTATACTTTTTGCATAAATTATTCATTGATGTGCATAATCTTGAGGTGGAAGGGCATTTGACAGACTCGTGAAAGCTTGAAGTTCATCCTAAAGTTAGATCTTTTCTTTGGAAGATGTGTCATGATGTACTCCCAACTCGCACGAATCTAGAACGCAAGGGAGTTGCATGCCCTTATCATTGTGTTTGGTGTCTGATTGAGTCAGAAGCAACATGTCATACTTTTTTTTGGAGTGTCCTCATAGTATGACTTTGTGGCAAAAGATTTAAATGTGGGAAATGGTCCAAAGTTTGAGACTGAGAGTTATTGATTTTCTGTTGTTCGTCTTCTCAGTATGTAACACTTATCGAGCAATGTGAGACATACTTTCATCATGTTGTTGTGGTCTATTTGGCACATGGGCAAAACCATAAGATTTTGGATGATGCTTTAGAAAACCCATATGCCATTATAGCTCATGGTATTCCTACTCTAGAAGAATGGAACAAAGCTCGTGGAGGAAATGATTAAGGTAATTCTAACACTTTGGCGTCTAGTAGAGATCGATGGTCTAAATCGTCTTCTGGCTTTCTTAAGTGCAATAGTGGTGCCTCTTTTCTCATAGATCATAATGCTGTTGGAATTGGTTTAAGTTTAAGGGATGAGAATCGAGCTTTCATAGCTGCAAAGACACATTGTTCCTCACCCCATTATCAATTCACGAAGAGGAAGCTTTTGTCCTACATCAAGCTTGTTTGTGAATGATGGAGCCACATGTTAAGAGGTTATTTATTTTTTAAATAAATTCCAAATTTGTGGTTGATAGTTTTCATTCCTTCTCAATTATTCTCTATGAATTTGATGCTATTTTAGAGTTTTATTTATACTTTATTTTGAAAACTTTCATGTTGAGTTCTCTGAAAGGGGAGAAAAAGTGGTCGCTCACACTTTAACAAAGATAGCAACATATAAACCTAATCCTCAGTGCTATCATATTATCCTTAAGTGTATTGAACAATTTATATTTGATGAAATGAAGTTCTATTCCCGTAAAAAAACTGTTTTTTTTTTTCATGGGAAACAAAATTTACTACTAATAAAAAAATGAGTTTAACATCGTTGAAAATTGAAAGTTAGAAAACAAATTTTTAATAAAAAAATTCAATCCTTTTTAGGCAAAAAAACATTAAATAAAAAAGTATGCAATGTTATCCTTTTACTTTAACATTCAATCATTTTGCTTCTTTTTTCGTTTATTACTTTTGATAACAGTAAATAAATTGATCGATGCCGCTCTGATTCAATTGTAGAAGCTATTAGCCCAACATTAGTTAGCTTAGCTTAGTTGGTTCCTATTTTTACTCTAATTTGTTATAAGCTGTAGTATGCAAGTTATATATATATATATATATATATAGGCTTAATCTTTTGCTCGTTAACAGTGCAAACTTATGGAACTTTTCTCAAATAATATCAAAATTAATAAAAGATGTCAAACCAATATAAAAACTTTCCCACATACAATAGTTATAGCTCTTCGACCTACTATCCAACAATTACTCAAGGGTATCATTTAGATAGCTAGGAAATCATGTTAATGGCATTCAAATGATGCTAAACGAAAATGAAAAAACTTTAAATAGTTGAAAAAGTAATTGGAAATTTCTCTCTAAATTCTCTAGGTTGATTCTGAGTGTTAAGTCCATGAAAGATCTCTTTACAAGACTAGGTAAAATTGCAATTGTAGAGTGGCGATGTGGTTATGGATGTAGAAGGTGACACTGGTTTGCTTTTGCTGGAATTAGGGGAAGGAACCCATCACGTTTTAGATCGAATTCCTAAACTAAGTGAAAAAGTTGTATCTGAAGGATTATTTTCAATCATTTGTTTGTTTCGTTTAAATGCTTATTCGTACAATTTAACATTAAATTGTACAAATAAGCATACTAAAAATGAAACACCACATACTGCTTATTAGATTGATTCCTTATCATTAAATTTCTTTTCCATGCATCTAAAATTTGTCCATTTTATATTATGCTTTAGTCTTTACGAGAACAAAAGTACAGGGAAGATACCATAATAATAATACTACTACTAATAATATAGATGTGACCCCTTCTTTTCTTCTCATTTCTTTTCTGCTCTCTTAACCAGTATATAGATGGGTCTTGGTGTTTACAATCATCAATCTATCATTTTTGCAATCAAATAAACTGGGCCATTTTAATTAACAACTAAACATTCTACAGTCTTTAACTCCAAACTAGATCAGTCTTGAAGACCTTCACACATGAGCACAGCCCAAAAACACAACAAAGTTACATAGACTAACCTATATAATAGCCACATCCAAGTAATCACCAATCTGCATAATAAAAAACAAGTCGGTGAAAGAATTTTGTGAAATGCAAGCATAAATAAATGCAAGAAGAGTAATTCTTTACCTCAAAACCAAGATCAGCTAAAGCCTTGCCATCATCTAATCTTCCATTTCCATAAGATAATGTCTTACCCACCTTCATAGTGCAATCAAGTAGGAAAGACGAGATATTAGATTGATTCAACAAGAAAGCTATTATTCATGATTGCAACTTACACCAGTTAATTATAGGAGGTACTATTAGAGGTAATAACTTAATTGTATTTTTTTGAAAATATGGAGATCGCTTAACATTAAAAGACTTTTTACAGTATATAGTTTTGGCTTCAAATCACTATATCATCAGTAACTAAAGGGCGCGATTGAGGGGACAGAGGGCATCAACGCTTTGAGGTGAGGAGTGGGGAAGAAAACAGTAATATTTGTTCATGCAGACGGTCAGAGTCTCAACTACAATTTTCTGATTATTAGCAATGACCCTCCTTTTTTCTCCTCTAAAGTGAATCCCACACTTTAGGTTCGTCAATAAGATGCCAAAGGTGTACATGCAGAACCAGAATGATACTCGCCTTAACTTCGCACAAACTAGCAAAAATGATATTTTCAAACTTGTGCCAATCGAGGAAAATCAACTTATAGACGTTAGCTTGTTAAGTAACAAAATAAGGAGGGTTTGTGTGATTATTAGCTTAATAAATAAAATTAATGAAATGATAACAAACAACACAATATAAGAATCTTCAAGCATGTGTAGATATTCACTGTTCTGTTCCACTGGAAAAGGACTAGTGAAGTGTAGAATCTCCCACAATAAATATTATATATGGGAAGGCCTGACAATTATACATGTCAAAGGATTTTAAATTGCACTTGCAAATTGCAATTACAACTGTGATTGATATGCAGAAAATAACGGACAGAAGCTGCTAATGCAGTCATGAGGTTGCGGATACCACAATAATTGTGTTGCAACCACGATATAATAATTTTCTCCGCACTCCATAATAACACTAATATGCAAGATGTAGTAGTTACTTCACAATTAAATCAATTGTCCAATTCAACTCACCATTAGTACACACAAAATCATTGATTGAAACAACTCACTCATAAAACCAAAACACAACACATTGTATTTTAAATTATGGATAAAGTTATAACAATATATACACACACAAAGGAAAAACATGGAAGTAAGAAGAGTAATAAGCAAGAGCCACATAGAGAGGAGATTTACCTCTTGAACTTTGAAACGGCCATTTTTATCAGGAAACACAAAAGCAAAAGAGAGCTTTGCATTTCTTCTTCTTGCGGCGGGAGCCACTTCTTTGACCTATAAAAAAAATTAAAACCAAGCATATAAGCTAAAATGAAAGTTCGAAAAACATTACCACTCTATCAAAAAATTTATAGATAACAGGGAATTTCATATTCTGACCACTAATTTGAAAAACTTAATCTTGTTTCACTCTAAAGAAACAATATAAAAATTTTATGATCATCAATAGAAACAAAAGGATAAAAAATTTCTTAGAAGAGCACTAAAATGGACAAACAAATTGGTTTCAACTTATGCCAGGACATTGCCAAAAGCATGGCTCACTAATAATAGCTAAATAAACTATATCGGATCCAGTCAACATAAACAACCAAAGTGTGTTCGGACAAACAGATTAACCATTTAATGAATAAACGCTTATCATATATAAGCACTTATACATAATCTATTTCTATAATCAAACATGAAACAAGTTTATACTGCTTTTACAGAAACTACAGGCTATTTTCCTAATCTCTCAAGTTAAAAACAACTTATGTGCACATCATTTACTATTATTTTAAAGCTCACTTAGACACTTACACCCTATATAGCACTGACACTTCAAATTGAGTGACCGATACCAACACAACACTGACACATGTGATTACATTCAATCACTTACACATTCTTAAGTTATCACTTGTGTCCAATCTTTGTGTCTGTGTTTCACAACTTACACCTTTCACCTCACACAAAGTGTTAAAGCTATAATATAAGTCCATATAAACTGTAAATTAATAACTTATTCCAAACTAACCCTTAATTAAACACTTATTAACAAGATACTTTGAAAAAAAAACTTAAAAAATGAGTATATACTATGAAATAATCTCAAATGTGTTCTAAATAACTAAAACAAAATACTGCACCTAATTGGAGTAAAACGTTATAAGAAAAGAAAAAAGTGTGAAAAAGATAGGGTTAGAGCGAAATACAAGATCGGTTAATTCTCTGAGAGTAGCGTCTTTCCATGTATAAATCTGAACTTCATCCTTAGGCTCTT
>NC_021166.2:51006335-51022343 GCF_000331145.2 Cicer arietinum
CCATCCATTGTATGATGACTTCCAATCTGAAAAAAACAAATAAGAACATTATTAGTGAACAAAAAACGGTTATCAGAAAGAGGAAAAAAGAGGTTAGTGTAATAGTGAGGTACCTTAGTGAAAACACGGAGAAGCAAGGGGCAAGTCTGGAATTAAAAGAAAATAATATAGTCAAGTTGAAAGAGAGAGAGAGAGAGAAAGAATGGAAGAAAAGAAGTTAGGTTAGGAAACCTTTTCGCGATCGACGGGTTCGAGGCGAGGGCGAGAGGAAGGAGGAGGGGGACCTCTAGGAGGCGGAGGTAATGGTCTTCCACTTTGTCGTTTTGCACCTCCCTCGCTCATCTCTTCTTCTTCTTCTTCTTCTTCTTCTTATGTTTTCAGTTCTTTCTTTACCACTGGTGATTCAATTTTCTTGCTAACACAACTCAATACTACTCAACTGAATTCTCAATTAAATTAAATTAATTAATAATACCTATTGGGCCAGTATGGGCCTTCTTTGGCCGTGTTTGCTTTTTTGCATCCTTTTTGCTTATCCCTCTTGTAAAATTTTCAAAACAAAAATATTAATTTCTGCTACAAAATATTTTAGAGTGAGGAGATACTGTTTAATATAAGATAATATTTTTGTAAGTATGATTTTGGAATGCATAGATAGTGTCTCAAAGTATGAGTTGTTTGTTTGAAAAAAAAAATTTGTATTTAATTTTTTATTATTATTTTTATAAATAAAAAATTCTATTTCGAAACTTTTTACATCTTTATATTATTTATTTTAATTTTTAACTCATGTCAATTTTGATAATATTGATAATGTGTTTGGTTTAACTAATTTTAAGAACCTATTTTGTACAATAAATTTTTCAAAATAAAGTATTATTAATAATAATAATAATATAAGAAAAAAAATTATCAATGAAAACATATATAAATAAAATTTTAGTGGGTCAAGTGCTCCACAAGCATGATTGTGAGTCTGACACAAAAATTTGGTTAAATTTATCGTTATATCAAATATGTATTTATAATATAATATTTGAACTAAAAATAAGTACTAATTTTCATTTTTAAAAGTAATTTTTTATGTATCTCATTCTATTGACTAATTGGGTAAAAACTTTATCATTTGAAGATAAATTTAAGAGATTGGTTAACTTAAACTTACATTCTGAAATTAATAATTAAGATTAATAATCTAAATTTTAAATTAAATTTTTATTTTAACATAAAATCTAACTATTTAATCTTAATTTTTATGATAAGACAATTTTTACTATATAAAGATCAGCAACCTTGACACACCACACAAGCACAGGATATAGCTTTGGCCTTTTTAGGCTTGTATCAAATTTAACAGCAGAAGAAGAAACTAACTAGTCCTGCATGAGATTCCACTACTCTGCTTCACTGTACAGCGTCATCATAGTAAATCATCGACAAAATCTGTTCCTACTCATTGTTGCAAAGTGACGAAGAAGAAGAGTATATATATATATATAAAGTTAATTTGAGTATTTTCCCCCGCAACAACTCTAGTCAAATGTATTTGGGATATAGCTAGTTGTGTATTTAATTTTGACTTTCTGAAAATACCTGTAGAAACTAAAAAACATACTAAGTAACGTATAATGTATTTTTAACTTTGAAGTTAATCTTGATTTTACATATGACAATTAGTCAATTACAACACTCTAGCTTTTCTACAATGAATTTTTTAAAGAATCCAAAGTCCAACAATATGAGAGATTAATCGTTTAGTAGTACTCAAAATAATTAATTATATACTTCTTTCGTTTGAAAATAATTAACTTATTTACAAAAAAAAAAAATTGTCTTAAAATAATTGATCATTTCAATGTCTAATGCACTTCTTTTTAATTGTACTCTTTAATTAATATTTTACTTATATCATTTTCAATGTAAAATTTTTTAGATAAAATATATTTCGTGATCCCTTAACTTAATTTCATGTAATAGTTTAATCTTTTTATTTTTTTATTTTATTTTTTTATTTGATTTTTTTATTTGATTTTTTAGTTAATTTTAAGTAACGATTTAATCATTTATGTTTTAAAAAGTCAACAATATTTTTTTTATAGAAATCTAGAAAATTTATCACCATCTTCAACCAAAACTCCAAAAATTAGTTATCATCTTCAGCAAAACCTATATTTTCATCAAATTCATAACTCAAATATTCAAATAAACTCATATTTTCATCTTTAACAATAACAATAACATCAAATAAAGAACTTATATTTTAATATTGAAGTTATGAATTTGATTTGGAGAATGATATAAAGAAAAAGAATATATTGTCTTGGTGATTTGATAGATCAAATTTTAAAGTGAATTCTTTATTTGATGAATTTGATGTTGTTGGATAGGAATATATGAGTTTATTTGAATATTCGATTTAAGGATTTGATGAATATATGATTTTTTTTTTAAATTGATAATAATTTTTATAGGTTTTGTTTAAAGATAATGATAAATTTTTGTAAAAAAAAAACATTGTTGATATTTTAAAATATAAATGATCAAATTGTTACTTAAAATTAAATAAAAGATTAAATCAGAGAAAATAAAAAGACAACTGATTGAATTGGTACTAAAATTAAATTAAAGCACCGTAATTCACTATACATTTATGACATTGATAATGCATAAGTACTTAAGAAAAATAATTTGATAAAAATAGTATTTTTTTTTATTTATATATTTTTCTTAATATGTATAAGATGATCAATTGACTTAATTATTTTGGGATGAAAAATAAAAACTTCAAAATATAAAGACATGTAGAAAGAAATTAAAATATACAGATGTCGAGGTGTTTTTAAGTTTATTAGGTATACAATATGAAGACATATAGAGATAAATCAAAATTTCTGCTTGTATGAAGATTTTCTCTGATTAATTCCCCAACAATACTTTATATTTTTCCATACCCATAACTTCTTTTTTTGAAAATAAAATAATCCTGTAATAATAATTTAAACTTTACTATCTAGAATTTCTTTACAACACTGATCTACACAAAGTGGTGTGCATTACCTGATAACGTATCTATGAATTATCCGTTCTGAGATATCATATCCCTCAAATTCTATTCTTCGGTTGGAATAAAGATGGCAGAATCAAATTGGTTTACCACTACTCAAGAATTTAATGACCAATCAAAATTCTGGTAAGATATATTAACAGGTCCATTATCACTTAAGAGATGTGTCACAAGACCTGCTTTATTTGGATTCAAATAATTAAGTATCCACTTAAGTATGCCTTTCTCTTGTCCAAAATCCCCACTGAACCTGCAAAAATATATTTCATAAGAAAGTATCAAGAAATTGAATTCAGTCAGATACTAACACGGACACTGAAAGGCGTATACAACACTGACAAATCGACATTGACAATAATTTGAAAAAACTTATTACTTAAATGTAATTAATGTGTCGGTGTTATGTCGTATCAGGGTAAGACACTCACACGTGTCGAACACTGGGTCACACCTCCGATCAAAAGTGCCGGTACTATAAAGTTAGAATTGCTTACCACTTGAAAATCCGTGTGAGATGAACAATTCTCTTCTCTAGGTCCACTTCAATTCCATCATTCTCAAAGAACTCTCTTGTAGCACCTCTTAATTCATCTACAACTCTATTTGGTGAGAAGAACCTCACGTTTGGGCTAGATTTTGTACCATTGCAAAGTCCAAAGTGAAATAATGGATTCAACTTCACAAGAGCAACCTGCAGTTTGTAAGAAATAGGTTAATCTAATCTCTCCATAACCGAACATATACATGTTTGAATTTCCTTTTCTGAGAGATAAAAGTAAAGTTAGAATCATAAAATGATTTTGATTATTATTTGATATGTTTCAAAAATGGTTTTTAGCTATAAGCTATTAATGATAGGTTTTATAAAGAGAAAGCAATTTCAAATATATTTTTCAAATCATTTTTACGCGAATATATTTGAACATAAACGGTTACATTCAACCAACTTTTAACTTTAATCAATTCATACTATAACAACCATATAGAGTCACTGCTAACAAGAAATTCAGTCTAAAAACCTTTTATTATGAAAGAAAAAAAAAATCATTTGTTTTTAACAGAATGCATAACCCTGTTATGCGCCATCTAAAAAAATAATGCAGCTGTCACACGAGATCCGTATCCTTTTTAATCTATCTCAGTTGAAGATTAGTATGCTAATTGTCTCATTGATGTTGTGGTTGTTTATATATAAACAGAACTAAAAATTGATTAAAACAATTTACCTCTAACCGCCTGTCTCTGGTGCTTAAGGGCTTCATTAAGGAATATGGTGACCTCTGATTGCATCTAAGAATACCATTTTCAATAATGGCAAGAGAATAAGGATATCCTCCAATCAAATACGAGAAATCATTGAAGAATGATCTCCTATCAATTACACCTTCCGGACACCCTACACTAATGACAATATGGATGACCATGGCATTATACAAATTTATGAAGAAGGCAAGTTTCTCATTTTCTGATAGTTCCAACATATTCACGCGCTGCAGATCTTGAGTCATATTTACATACCTGCATTTAGAAGAAAAAAACAGCAAGATAAATAAGTATTAACGCTAGAAATTAATAATCTCATACTAATGAAAAACTAGGCAAACTACAGATGGTGGAGGTTATAAGGAATCCACCCCAAATGAAGGAAAACTTTGAAGAATCGGCTTTGCAAGCTTTGTAGTCGACTCAACGAACAAGATTGACAACAACTTGGACCCAAACATCAAGGTTTTTAATAACTCTGAATGTAAGCCAGTATAATTAAAGCGGCAGCTATATTGAACCGCGGCAATATCAAAGATGACAATGAAAGCGTGATTTAAAAACCTTGTCAATGAGTAGATTATCATATATTAATTGATATCCACATATCATATTATCATGAAATAGAAACCCATCTAGATGACTGATTGCAGCAAGAATAAGGAAGCAAAGTAGAAGGAGGAATGTAAGTTACTTTTGACAAAGTAAAGGACGTATTTGAATTATTAGTAACTTCATGGAACTATTTGAGAGCGGCATACAAAATAAGGGACTACTTTGATGGTTTACTCTCTCCACATTTGTATTCATATTATGCCACAATATAAAGAATTAAATATAAGAATAAGTTAAGTATTGTGACTATCATACACTCATACCTACGAAATTCTTCGCTTTTGCTAATGGCTTCATAATCAACATGTTGTCTATCATCAGAAGCATAAGACTCAAGAATGGCAGACATAATCTTGGTAAGCCTTTCGCAGACAGAAGCTGCTGTCTTTGGTTCATTGTCATTTGTGGCACCACGGAAGTTAAAGCATCTAGGGGCAAAGGGTTCATGCTCAAGGAAACGATACAAGTCATTTCCCTCTTCAAACTTCCCTACAAAAGAAAGTTACCAATTATGCCAATAAGGAAATCACCAAAAATATTGTGACTCATTACTCATATTAAATTAAAACAGCATATAGTTTCAGTAGACTCAAAAGCTCTTTTCTTACCCAAAAACATGATGGATGAAGTGCTTTCTGGATAACTCTTTTCCAATTTCAACAGCCTAAAAAATTGTTCACGAATGCAAAATTTAATTTTAGGGGAACATTACAGCTAAAAAAATCAAAAGTCGGGAGAAGTGTTTAAATATGGAACCCCAAAAAATTCGATTTTTATTACAAGCTTAAAAAGCAATATTAGAAACAGCCAGAACATGAAATGAATAATAGCAATAATAATAATAATGAAATATTTCCAAAGCCAAAATCAGGAGTTCAGGACATATGATATCACATTTGTTATTACTTTTTATTTTTTAATAAAATAAAGTTGACTTAAAGTTAAATATACTTTTATTTATTTAATTTTTACTAAATATTTGATCAAATTATTGTTTTTAATTTATTTTCTTTATTTAACTTTTTAAATTATAAAAGTTAGTTATTTTTATCGTAACTCTTTTAAATGATTATATGATTATTGTCACGAATTGTTAAATTTAATATTTGATTAGTTATAAAGTTAAATGTACAAATTTAACAAATACAAAATAAAAATAAAAATATCTTTCATTTCAAATAAATTATATCTATTTCAATTCATATAATTTTTTTTAAGGATAAATTTATATTAGATTAAATAGATTTTTTTTAAAACATATTATAATATATATATATATATATATATGTATATATATTGATAATTGCTGAAAAGAATTTTAATTATTATTTATTTTTATAGCTTTTGCTGTGATAGTAAAAATCATTAAAATTTATTACCACAAAAATCATTTAGAAACAAATACAAATGATTAAAACAAATGTTAGATAAAAATTAAAGTATCATAATTATATTTGAATCAATAAAGTAATATTATCATTTGTACCAAAATAAAATTATAGGATGTAAAGGTTCCTCTCTCCTTAGTAATCAAGGAAACAATCGTGCAGGCATATAGATAGTATATCTTTTATTTGTAATTGAATTGTGCTAATGTTGCGACCAACTGCGTGCGTGTTTAGCAACTTATATTTTCTTTCCTCTTTTGATATAATTGTTTTAATTAAATAAAAACGTTTTCAGGTAGTTATTTCAACAAAGGGCTCAGCACAAACACGTAATAGTTTGCTTTTCAAATATGATGTATGACATTTTATGACTGTGTATATTTTTTTTCTTCCAAGTTATTCATTACTAGTATTTTATTTTTAGATGCACATCTACTCCATATGAATTAGAAGCACTTGCATAATTATTATTTTATTAATCTATTACTCCTACTAATTAAAAATGTACACTAAGAATGTTAGCTACTGACGCAACTTAAGAAGTGTTTGAGTCTGACGTCGAAATGCCGTGCCGAACTAGCCAAACGTGATAACATAATTATTCTTTTATTTTTTTAGATAAAACTTGTTTTTATTTATATTTTTATAATAAGATAGCCCTTTCCGTCTCACCAAGTAGTGGAGGTAAAACAAAAAACAAAAAAAATAATCAAAAGATTATTCACAGTACAAAAAAGTTCAAAATATCAAAATGAGACTTTGGTTGTTCCACGCTAGGTAGTTAAATGTGGGATGTATAATTATTATAATCTTTGAGCAATGTATCATAATTATAAATATATTACTAAATTTATCTTTTGTTGAAAATTTTAATTACCAAGTTAATCAATACAAATACATAATCAAGAATTAAATTAACTATAGAAAATACATTCAAGGAACAAAATATTTAACAAAAAATAATTAAATATAATTTTTATAATTTTTGATGCATTTAACAATCAGTAATTGTGATAAAATCTCACCCATTTATTTAAGGACTTTTTTGGTCACTCATTTACTTAAGGACTAAATCCACTTTTTATCCATTTTTCCTAATGGATTCGGCTCATGTTCAATCGAACTTGACATATAAAATTGACCTATATCCGTCTTGAATTTGTGAAAACAAATGTATATTAGTATTGATTTATTATTTAATAAAGTTGAAGTCATTAGAATATAAATAATTTTCATACTTTTTTTAAAGAATATCTATTAATTAAACAATCCTTTTTTTGATAATTGATAAAGTTAAATAAAATATAAATATGCAATTTACAATTTTTTATGTTGTAGAGCTTTATATTTTGTTTTTTGAAGAAACCAAACACAATTATATTCAAAGATACTATTTAAAGCTTAAGATATGCTACGAATAAAAAAAAAGTATACAAATATTACATCAAACCTCACTCTTAAGATCAACTAAAGAGATAATTGGAATAAAATTTTATTAACAAAAATTAATGTATTAAACTTATAATATATATTAGATACATTAGTTTTTGTTAATTAAATTTTAACTCAAGAAAAAGACTCAAAGAATAATTAGAAAAAAAAATTAAATTTTATGAATCATACTTTAGTATCTATATATAAGAGAGAAAAAATTAATTTTGATTATTATTATAAGTAAAAATTATCTTTAATGAAAAGTATATTTAATTTAAAAATATCTAATGTAAATAGTTACTAATAAGTACTTTTATCTAACATTAAAAATATCATTAATAATAGCATAATTTCATAATATATTTTAATATGAATAATTTAATAAAAATACTATTATTTTTTTTTATTTTTAATTTTTTTTTATTTCATAATAAATGATAAATATCGTCATAATTATTTTATATGACTTCGACTTCAAATTCATTCTACAACGTAGAATATAACCATTTCAATATTTGTGAATTTAATTAAATTTAATCAAATAATTAAATGGAATAACTCTGAAAACACTAGCATAATCCAAAAAGAATAAACATAGCCGGATAGCACCCTCATCATTTCGAAAACCGAATCATGACCTTTCAACACACGAGCTATGTTATCATCATCATACTTCTCAAAGCCGTGCGTGTTGTGATTATTACTGTTACTGTTAATGTTTCTCAAAGAGTACAACTAGTACTCTCTATGTTAAACTATTTTACGCAAACTTCTCCATTTTGGCACTTAAGATAATCATATTCAAAACACTCGTTGTGTAATAAAAGACAAGCAAACAATATATATTTGAAACAAACTTGTTCTAAATACCTACATATAATATTTTACTTATATTTTACAATGCAGTGGGTATATTATAAAAAGAAATGATGTGTCAAAACAATATTATCTCATTGAGTAAAAATGTAAAATTGACTTACATTAATGGTGTTTTAAGCTCATAAATGAACCACCCGTCATTCTTCTCACTTATATGCCCCATTAGCCCATTATTACTAATAATTTCAATAACTTTTGAAGTCATTAATTTCATTTACGATAGTATTATCACACATACTCCTATATTTATGATACGAGTAAATTTAATTAATGTAATTTAATAAAATAATTAACACGTACTCGACACACGTACATACGGTGACAAAAACGTAGAAACAATAAGGAAATCCATAATAAATAAGTAGACAAATACGGTATAGGAAGCGTACCTCGTTACGCGCGCATTTGAGGTATTGAACCACAACCTCCACCAACTCGTCCCCTTCAAAACAATTCTTAACAATTTTCATTCTCCTTAACCGATCTTGAATCGTTATTTTCTGCCGTAAAATACTAACAATTCCAACCATCTCATCCGTCCGATCATCCTCATGATAATCATAACCGTACACCGGCGGTAAAGGCGCATCATCGCCGGCAAAATTCTCCGCCACAATCTCCTCCAACCTCCGATCAAATTCGCCGCTATTTCGAAGCGAATTCAATGCAACTAATCCTCCTATAAGCTTATTGTTGAAGAAAATCTGCGGCACCGAAGGTTTTCCCGTTCTATCTCTCAACTCCTTCTCCCTCTCGCGAAATACATCGACGTTGATTTCAACGAACTTAAGCTCTTTCTCTTTGAAGAATTTCCGAACCGCCGTACAGTCTCTGCAACCTGACCTCGAAAAGAACGTGATTCTCCCTTTCATCGTCGATTCCTCTTCCGATTTCATCTTCACCACAACTTTCAGACCTGAAAGGTTGAACTCCGTAACTTCATGATTCCGATCGTTATTCTCCGTCTCGTTCTCTTCAATCGATTGCCGGAACGATGATACTCGTTTTGCAATCGCCGCCGATAAGTTGATACTCCGCTGACGAATGAAACTTCCGAACGCCGGCATGGAGCCGGCGACGGAGAAGCTCGATTGAGATTCGTCGTTTTCAATTGTTTTCAAAGTCTCCGGCGGAACCGGCATCGGGAGAAGTGAATGAGGAGGAATAAACCCTACGTTGCCATGGGTTTTACTATCTGCACCTCCATCATGGTAACTAATTTTGTTGTTAGTAACGGCTTCGTAGCCGTTAACGTGATCTTCGGGTGAATCAGAATTACTGTGAAGTTGGTTATTGGGTTGGAGTTGAACCGTTTGGGTTGGCTTCTCGGTTTCCGTGTCGTTAGATTCGGAACCCATTACGGCGAAATTGAAAGGAAGTTAGATTGCTGGGAGAGAATCGTACGAAAGGGTTAATAATATCGAAGAATATATAATTTGGTATTGTTCGGAAGATTCTTAAATCTTAAAAGAATTTGTAAAAAGAATAAGCTTAAAAATGTTCAATTGGAATATACTGTGAAAAGGTCCAATAGAGGAGCATATATATATATATATATATATACATATTTACATAGAGGTGCAGACAAACTTGGTCTTTTTGTTTTTATTCCCTTTTCATTTTTATTTAAATAGTTACTTACCTTAAATACATTTTGACTTTTACTTTTTTTTTTTAAAATAAATATATTTGGACCTCTGTTAATATTTTTTATTAGATAGTGTATAATTGTTGAGTTTGTATTCTTTTAATCTTAATCTCTCATAATTTTTGCTGGATTGAAAATTTATATCATGTAGATCATGATAGACTTTGTATGTAAAATTTTATATAAGTATAAAATTATTAGATATGTTATTGAAACTAATAAAAATTATGGTGTTAAATAAAAGTGCATAAACGATAATTTTGATGTATGTGTAAAGTTTTATATGCATGATCTAAATGATATAATTTTTTAAATAAATCAAAAAAATAAAAATAAAACAATTGAAAAATTAAAAGAGATGGAGATGATTAGGAGAATTTAAATTGAAATGATTTAAACTCATAATTTTTATGGATGGCAACGTCGGTCGGTCCGCCTCGTGATTAGCCTGCTAAAAAGTGAAGGGAGGCACGGCGGTAAACAATATTAAACAATCATAAATATATCCTATAAACATTTCAGACTTATTCCAAAGTATATCATAAATACTTTCTTGCACCACAAATAACACTACAAGAAAACACTCATTTTGTGGTCAACTTTACAAATATTTTATGGCCGAAAAAATACCCTCACAAATTACTGACCGAAAAAGTCATCACAAATATTAAAATTCAAATTGTTAGTTATTTGTGGCCAAAAAACCCTCACAAAAGACTATAATTTCAGCTGGATTTTGTGGATGTCTAAATCCTCACAAAATAACAACATTGTGATTTTGTGAGGGCTTAGCCACAAAATCCAACTGAAATTGTAGTCTTATCATTAGAGCAGAATACCAATTTTTTCCAAAGATGGTTCGTGTTTTGCAGTAGAATATCAGGGAAGGTTTGGGTTTTGCAGTAGAAATCACAAATGACCTATAGATAGTAGGAATTTGAGATTTTTTGGAACTCAAAATAGCCAAGAGCATCAGTGTGTTGTTTGATTGAGGTTCCTTCAAACTGATGGTTATCAAACATAAAGACTCGTTCAATCCCAATTGGTCTTTTAGCTCATTTTTCTTAATAGAATTTTTTATATTTGGCTGAGGAGTAATGGTGGGATAAGGATTTTGGAAGTTGTTTTCTGAGATGGTTTTGTGTGAAGAACATTCGGGTGGAATAGGTCTTGATGGAGAATATTCTGTACTTTTGGTTTTTTATGTGGATTTTTTGGAGAATTGCTTCATAATTTTTTTTTATTTATAAAAAATGTGATAAAGTGGATGATGATTTAGATTTGAAGGGTGACTTTGTTGGAGTATGTTGAGAAATGGATTTTGTTTTCTTTGAGGGTGATTAAGAAGTGGTGGAAATATGTTTTACTGACTTTGATGGTGAAGTGGAGGGTTTTGATGATATTGGTGTTGAAGTAGAGGTTTTTGAGGATTTTGGTAGTGATTTAGAAGAAGGAGTAGGGAATTTGAGTGGAGGAACCAGATTCATTGTTTGAGATGGTGTAGATGGTTGTATCCATACTTTTGGATTGTTTGGAAACTCCAACCATGATTCTCCTTGATCTCCGTTTAGATGGAGAATTATCTGATTGAGTTTTTTGAGGTTTTTTTCGGAGATGTGGTGGTGCTTGACTTGTGTTTGGGAGAATGCATTGGAATAGAGGAGGAAGTACAATGACGAGTGGGGCTAGCGTACTGAAAGGTGGGTTGGGTTCAAAAGAGGATGAGAGATAATCAAATATGTTTTTCAGAGGAAGAAACTTTTGGTGGAGTAAGACATGGTGGAGGAGATGGTGATCGTGGTACTGACAGTGTTGGAGTTCTTGGATTTGAGTTTTTTTCTTGCATATGTTTTGGTAAGAGCCATAGATTTTTTTGAGAGAAGTGGAGAAAAAAAATGGAAGAGTAAGTTGTAGAAATTTTGAATGCAGAGGTTTTGAGAAAGAAGCAATTTTGTGAGAATAGACGAGGGATAAAGTGATACACTTGTATATTATTGGAGAAGGTGGTTGAGAAGTGACTTGTGATATTGGGAAGGAGGAAAGTAGACTATGATGAGACTAGAGTAGTCATTTTTAGAGAAAGAATGTCCTTACTTTGTCTCTTGGTGTGAATTTTTGTTTTGTTTTTTGAAACTTTACTAAAGCTTGACAATGAAAGGGAGATTGATGGGAAGAGGAAGGAAACGAATATACTTCTCCGTATTAACGAGATTATTTTGGTTAGATTTTTCCAATGAGATTATTTAGATTTTTGATGATTTTTTCCAGTTGTTTTTTTTAATAAAATTAAAATTATCTTCAACTAGAAGTTTTGTAAAAATATCAGCAAGTCGAATTTTGGTGTCAATAAAGATTAATTCAACTAGATTGTTAATTCTTGACTAATCAAATGTACAACGCCGTACACAGCTGTCCTTCTTGACATATTAATAATATTTATTATTTATTATTACTATTTAATAATTACAAAGATCTTAAATATAACATTTTGTTTTTATAATTTTTATGGAAATGATTAAATTTAAATGTTAATTGATTGATAAAATAAAAGTCAACAAACATTTGATTCATAATGATTTTAGTTTTAATAGACAAGCAATATCAGTATAAATAATTTTACATTAACTATTCACATAGCTCGAAAATTATATATTTATTATTAATTGGTCAAAGTAAAATTCATTTAATGATATAATCATATCAATGATTATTATTAACTGACAGTGCTACATTTCTTTTCACAATTAGTCAATAGTCATTTTTCTTATTATTTTTAACTAGTGCTACATTTCTTTCCATAGTTTGATAATAGTCGTTTTTTAATTACTTTTAACTATATATACATATACATATTGAAAAAAATATAATGTTTCTTTTTATAACGTTTCTTTTTATTATAAATAGATTTCATACGTTAGTGTCTTAAAATTGAAAGTATTCGTATTGAACAAATATTATTCTTTTACAATATATTTTTATTTTAACCATAAATAATATTTATATGAAGATAAAAATTACCTTTTATGTGAATAGTTATGTTAGAAATATCTTAAAAAGGAATATTTTTGTAGTCGTATAAAATAGTTATTTTTTATAAATATATTTATGTGAGAAACATATTTATAAAAAATGTATTTGACTAAATATAAAATATAATATTTTTGTCATATTATTTTATAATTAATATAAAATATTAAATAATACTAAATATTTGACTAAATATTAAAAATATAACTTTTTTACATAATTATTTAATGAGTAGTATAAAATATTAATAAACAAAAAAGATTAACAATAGTTTTTTCAAATTTCCAAATATAAAAATAGTTGAAGTATTTTCGATTCATATATTTTTTAACCATAAATAAGAAATTGTTTTCGGTCAATTCAAAACTATAATCCTATTATAAAAAAACTATAACCCTAATAGAATTTATTCTTCACAGTTTCATTTAACAAATTGCATGTATATCATAATACACTTACAATAATGTCAACTGAGAGAGGTACTAAATGAGCAAGGAGATTCTGAAAATTAACTTTGTTGTAGTTCTTATTTTGAAATGTAATTAAGTCAATAAAAATTGTTGATTTTACATATACCACATTAATATATTTATATATTTTGTTAATTTGTGGGTGATTTGTAAATACTCGGCGAGACTCTCCAAAACCTAACTAATTTAAACTTTTTTTAATAAAAAAATATTTAATTGCACTTTTAACCTATTTAATTTTTCAATTAGGCGATTTTGGCTCCTTTAATGTAAAACAAGCTATTTTAATGCTTCACATTTATCAATCTCTGATTTTGCAATTCCCATATATTTTTCCCCAATTTTGTGTTGATGTGGCCAATTTTAATAGTGTGACATGTCCAAGTGTATTCCAACATGGATATAAGCATTTTCAAAAAAAAAAAAATTGTTAGAACAAAACAAAACAAAAACCAGGAAGTTGTTTGGAAAAAACAAAGAGTTATTAACTCCTTCATCTTTCTTCTTCTTCCTCATCCCATTTCTTATAAAATCAGAAAATTGTTAAGAAAAATTGTTGGATACAAATAATATCATCCATCTTCTCCTTCCTTTTTCTCCCCCATCCACCTGATCCCCTCCTACAAAATAACAATGTATGTTGACAACCCCACCACATGTTTCAAATTGATTTTCACATCTACAGTAATCAATGTTTCAATTCCAGTTTTCACATTGACGAGCATCACATGTTTGAAATTGCGTCACATGATCGAGAAACATTTGGTAACACGCCCATCGTCGAAGACTAAAAGAAACTCAGTCGAAAAACCTATCGAGTGATATTTCTGAATCAAGTTCAATTGCATCTAAACTCAAAACAGAACCAAAACTCAGTGAAGTGGAAGTCGTCATCGATGGTTTTGTCTGACATGTGGAAAATAATGTGGTCAATGTGGTGGTGGCGAGTAGTGGGTTTATGAAGGAGTGAACATTGTGAGGGTGGGGGTGAGTGTTGGGGAGGGTGTATAGGAAGAGAGTCGTGAAAAGAAAAAGTGTGCATATTGAGATTGTGGTAAAAAGTTCAACTAAAATTTGGAATAAACAATCAAAACAAGAAATTAGATGAGTAGATGTGTGGTTTTCTAAGAAACAGAGTAGATGTGTGGTTTTCTAAGAAACAGAGTAGATGTGTGGTTTTCTAAGAAACAAGCTGAGGAAGAAGATGAAAGTTGAAAGGGTTAAGGATTTTTTGTTTTGTTTAACTTAACAATTTTAATTTTTTATTTTAAAAAAATGCTCAAATCCACTTTGGAATACACTTAGATATACCACACCATTAAAATTGGCCACATTAGAGCAAAATTGGAGAAAATATATGACATATTGCAAAACCAAAAAGGGAATAAATATGAGAGGCCAAAATGACTCGTTTTAAACTAAAGAGTCATAATTGTACAATTGAGAAATTAGAGGGATCAAAAGTTCAATTAAGTCAATAAAAATGATAAAATTTGACAAATATATTATATTTCATTGTAGATTTCAACTTTGCATTCTGAATATTACATTATATGTTATCACCTACTGTTGACACCTAATTTTATTCGATTTTTACTTTTTATTTAAAAGGGAATAATAATAATAATAATAATAATAATAATAATAATAATAATAATAATAATAATAATAATAATAAATATATAATTATATGTGAAGAAATATAAAAATAAAAATAAATAATTAGGGAAATAAGCTTTTAACAATCACAAGTGTTTTCGGTTCTTGTTTGCCTCTAATTCTTGTTCAGACTATTTTCTAAAATATAAAAATAATAATAAGAAATAAAAATAAAGGAAATTGAAAATAAATGAATTGATGGTCATAAAAATCGATGCAATGATGATCAAAATAAATGAAAAAAACCGAAAAGAAATTGATTGATGGTCATAAAAATCAGAATAATGGTGATCAATTGAATAGAAAAGAAAACCGAAGAAATGAATCAATAGCAATAAGAATCGGTATAATTGTGGCCAATTAAAAGAAAAGAAACCAACAAAAATAGATTAATGGTAATCAATTGACAATTATTCTTTTGTCTTTTGAAATCTATACCCAAAAGTCTATAAAGAGTCGGCCACAAGAAGACAAAGGGGGATTGGAAACACAGTTGAGAGCACACAAAAATTAAAAGAGAAGAGAGAATAATAGAGAGAAAAGAGAGAAGAAAGATTGGAA
>NC_021166.2:51022435-51023755 GCF_000331145.2 Cicer arietinum
TTGTTTTCTTTGCAACACAAAAATAATAATAAAAAATATAACCAATTGATGTTTATAGGCCGAGAAAATAAATTTCACCATATTGTAATATAATATTCATAATACGTCTTTTATAACTACAAAAAAATCATAACAACAGATAAATGTTTTCACCTTTAGGATTAGAATTAATGGTCTCGGCCGCCGGATGAAATTCATCCTCGCTCGCCGCGCCATATTACTCACTCTCAATCGTGGGTGACCTTTGTGTCGCGACATATCCAACAACATACGATCAAATAATTTAACAGATTATTTCACCGTCGTGTCCATCTGTCTTGTTCACATACCGCCATATTACGTTATTTTAAAAAAAAAATTATTTTTTTTTTCTTTACTTCAAAACAGATGTAGAAGATATAATCCATGAATAAATATTATTATTATTATTATCATCATTATTACTATTATTACATTTTTATTTTTATTTTTTGATACATATATAAATAAAAATAATAATAAAATCGGTCAACACATAAATATTTTCTACCTAAGAACTACGTGTGTTTTGATTTCCTTATTGCACCTGGGGATACGTAGGAGCAAGGTCTTACCCTTGTCAAACCAAATTAATAAAATAAATATTTTTTTCTTCTTTCATTAATGTAAATAATTTAATTTTTTATTATTATTTTTGGGTAAAAATAAATAAATAAATAAATAAATAAATAGTTTGTATATAATTAATTATAGGGTAACCGTTTTAACGGACGCCGTAGGGTGTTAATAATTCCCTACTCATAATCGACTCCCGAATCCAAATTTTTGGTTCAAAAATATTATTTTAGGTTTTATCCAATTTTTCCTTTAATAAAAATAAAATTGGTGGCGACTCCTTTTTCGCGGACAAACCGGACGTGACAGCTGGCGACTCTGCTGAGGATATTTGAGAGTCAAACCCAATCTAATTAATTATATATAGTTATTTTATTATTTTATTTATATTACCCCTATTATTATTTTTATTTTGTTATATTGTGAATATAATTTTATGTGTTTTGTCAATTTATTTTTATTGTAATGATTTTTTTTTATCTTATTTATTTTTCTATACACTACCTTAACACGACTCACACACTTATGAGTGGGCTCTATACCCGGGCTGAGTGCAAACCTAAGATAAGTTAGAGACTGTGTAATGATAATCTTCTGGATGTACATCATGTTTGGTTGTCATGAAAGTCTCACCTAGAGTTGACCTTTTCTAAAATATTTCCATTTTAATAGTTTACCTATTAATTGGTTTAATATTTTGGAATTGAGTTGTGTGCTCTAGGAACC
>NC_021166.2:51024148-51027216 GCF_000331145.2 Cicer arietinum
AAAAAAAGCAAATAAAAAAAGAAAAAAGTATCATGACACCCATACCGAACATGTTCTCTGGCTAAAATCATGGATGAATTGAAACATACAAAGGCTATCTGGATCAACTGAAAGACCCTATGTCTATATCATGGATGAACATCAATAAGTCTAACAAGATTATCTGAATCATGGATGAATACGTAGAACTCATGTTTACCCTTTGATTTCATAAGTCCAACAATTTCTACCTTAAGTCTAGGTCTACCTCAAGTAACTTGTCTACAAGATCTGAACATGATACTAATGAGATTCATCTTCATTCTCCCCCCTACTTCTAAGTCATGGACATACTTTTTTTGACTTTTCACCACAGGTGAACTTCTAGAAGTTGGGTCGTCTATGTTGAACTTTCATCATTATCGCTTACTACTTTAATGTCATTCACCAATCTAAAGAAAAATATCAAGTCTTGTGTGAACCTTTAAGGACAATTGAAAAAAACCTCAACTGAACATTATGTGGAAGACATTGATGATATTGCATATATTTAATGAGTCTATCCAATGGGCAAAGTCGACAATGAAGATATTATCAGTTTCTCTTGTGAATTTTAATTCTACAGCACCAATAATATTGATAAATATAAAGTCTTACGATACTTTATTATATTGACACACTTTTGTTTCCTTAATATTATGAATATCACTAAATGCATTTTGTTCTCTCTTCCTTTCTACCCCTCATATATTTAACAATTTATTACCCAACATTATATGTCTTTCTCTTATTCTAACCATGTACCATACATATTTGTAAGTAGTTCAGTTATAAATAAGTTTGCTAAGATTTCATTACATAATTTCAGTCATGCTATTAATTCCACTGAATGGGATAAGAACGATAAAAATAAAATCTCTTATTTGGATGGACCTCAATATGTTGGGACATGCAGTTAACCTTATGTTAATCCCCTAGAAAGGTCGTTTTATCTTTATCATTATCTAATTGTACTTTGAATATACCAATCACTTGGAGGAATTTGAAGTTTGTACCATGACTATTCTAGATGCCTACAAATCAAAAGTGAAATGTTGAAAGCTTATTGGGATTTGACCTAATCATCAACCAGATGAATCAAAAATGTAAAATTTGGGATAAGATGTTCATTTATATGTACATATTAGACAAATGGCTAAAAGTTGAAGTCATTTTCCATTATGTCCTTCCCCTCAACAATATAATCAACTAGCTGACGTTCTAGCTGTTTTATTTTCAATGTTAAAAGTAAGTCATGATGAAGAATAGTCACTCACAAGAATGAAAGTCACGACCATCCTGCTTACTATCAAATGTAGAAGAAAGCTAGATAGAAAATTCTCGTACCAAATATTATCTCGTAACAGTGGGACACCCTCCCTGAGAATCAGACTATAATTGGGGCACCCTTTTATTCTTATTATATAGAATAAAGGCAGTGCGACTTGTTCAAACAAAAAATCCTTTTATCAAGAGTAATGATCTGTGTTGACCAACGGAATTCAAGTCAAGAAAAATGTTGACTGCCTCATATCAAGGACAATTATTTCAAAATATCTTAAAAGAAGAACATATGAACTTCAGAGCTTCAAAAGAAAGAATTAGCACTCAAGAAGATTTCACATATTTAAAAGGACTAGCACATAAGTGGACTCCCAACTATATGAGCCCCAATACCAATACATTCAAGTTTTGTTATGATCTACACCAATATGGATCAAGAAGACTTATCACTACTTTCACACTTTGATGCTTCAAAAAGTATTACATCTAAATGAAGACCCGCTAGGTTGAAAATCCAAAAGGACGACCTAGGCAAAAATTAGGGTATAAAAAAATAATAATAAATACCCGCTAGGTTGAAAACCTGAAAGAGAGACCTAGGCAAAAATTAGGGTACAAAAAATAATAATAAATACCCGCTAGGTTGAAAACCTGAAAGGGTGACCTAGGCAAAAATTAGGGTACACAAATAAGTAAATACCAACGAGGTAGAAAATCCAAAAGGACAACCTGGGAAAAGTGAAGATATAAAGTCGAAAAAAGACTTGCTAGGTTAAAAAAAAAAGGGGCAACCTAGGTGAAAATGAAGGAAGACCTTTTAGGTCAAAAACCCAAAAGGGTTACCTGGTTAAAAATTAGGGCAAAAAATAAATAAATAGAATGAAGAAGTTATAAAGGAAAATGTGCAAATAATATGGCTTACACGAATCGAAGTCGAGTCAATATATTCTGAAAGGTTGTGAAGATAAATTGAGGCAAATCATGTCCTCCAAAGTGGGTCAATAACGCTATTGAAATTGTGGAATGATTTATTAGCACACTTCTTTTATGAAAAATTACTAACAAATTGGGTCATTTACCTACATTAGATCACCTTAACTTCTTTTCTTTCTATGAATCATTTTTTTATACCATATATTTTCCCATTAAATATCATTGTCTGAGCCTTCATTCACTACTTTCTTGTGTTATAAATCTTTTTTGTCAAAATGCATTTTTATGATAATCATATGTTGGGGCACAAATTATGTGAATGTAAAGAGGCCAAAACTAGTATGATGTCTTTACATGTAAGGCAGTGGCAACTAAAGATTATGTCGATGATGTAAGGAAAAAATCTCTTCAAAGATCAAAAGGACAATCACCACCATTTATTTGAAGTGATGCACATTTTTATTCCATGAGTCTAGGATCATGTTCGTGAAGAGGTGAAAGAAATAAGAAAAAAATTGAAAAAAAAGTTGATTGCAAAAAAATAAAAAAAATAAAAAGGATGAAAATGAAGGAAAATGTCCATTCATTAAATGCATTCATGACATTTCATATTTAGTTGTTAAATTTAAATTTGAGACATTAACCCACACCCTATTATTTAAGAGACGGGACATTGACCCGCATCCTCTGGTTTAAGAGCAGGGATGATTGGCCCTCATCCTCTGATTTATAAGCTGAGATGATTGGCCTTCAGCCTCTAATTTAAGAACTAAGTCGCCCCCACAAAAACTTGATTAATATATTTGATGATGAATTCTGAGTCCCATAGGAAG
>NC_021166.2:51027253-51027941 GCF_000331145.2 Cicer arietinum
ACAAATTTGGAGGCATCGTAAATAACATTACTACTAACAATCATCTAACCTTCATAGATGACGAACTGTCTGTCGAAGAGAGACCATAACAAAGCGTTGCACGTATCAGTAATGTGCCTCGATCATATGATATAAGGAGTCCTTGTTAAAGCTTTCGATGGGAGTCGTAGAGAAATGATGGCATAAATTGAACTCCCAATGCAAATAGGTCCGGTCACTTTTGAAATCACGTTTCATTTGATGGATATCATACCCGCATATAACTGCTTATTGAGGAGACCATGGATCCATTCTACCGATATGGTGTCATAAACCCTACATCAAAAGGTAAAGCATATGGTATATGACCAGCTGATAATCGTGTCAGAAGAGGAAGACTCGTTGGTGAGTAAGTTTTCCTCCTTCCAAACACTAGAAATCGTGGGCACCGCTTTAATTGAAACTACAAAATAGAACCACATTTATCAAACACAACTATTATGGTGGTTAAATTCATGTTAAGTAGAGGGCATCATCCATGATACGGTTTGAGGAAGAATGAAGAACTTCTCAAAGGACTGATGAAATTTCATAAGAATAGAGATAAAAGGGGTTTAGATTACGAACCAACCAAAGTTGACAAGCAAAGATTGGCTAAAAAAAAAGTTAGCTCGAATTTAAAATTGATATCCTAGATCCGAAATGATTC
>NC_021166.2:51040361-51040692 GCF_000331145.2 Cicer arietinum
CTCGCCATTCACTTTTTCTCCTTTACGAGTGGTTGCTAAGGATATAATCAAATCAAGATGGCTGCCTATGATATGGAAAAAACAACTTTCTTCACTGCTTATGGAACATTGTGTTACAAGGTAATGTCTTTTGGTCTAAAGAATGCTGGGGCAACCTACCAAAGAGCTATGGTAACTCTATTCCATGACATGATACATAAGGAGATAGGAGTTTATGTAGATAACATGATTGCTAAGTCACAAACAAAAGAAAAATGTGATTGATCTAAAGAAACTCTTTGAAAGATTCAGAAAGTTCAAGCTAAAATTTAACCCCTTCAAATGCACTTTA
>NC_021166.2:51040809-51044162 GCF_000331145.2 Cicer arietinum
AGAGAGAGAGGTTCGTGGTTTTCTTGGGAGACTAAATTATATCTCAAGATTTATATCAGAACTAACTGCCACTTGTGAATTGACCTTTAAACTTTTACGGAAAAAATCAAACAGTTGTGTGGAACGAAATAATGTAACATAAAAACATTAAAAAAAAAAAAGTTATTTAGAAAATGGTTGTAACGTAAAAAGATTGGCATGGGATGTTGTCGTTGCCACTACACGGGTATCGCACCTCGATACGCACTTCAATTGGGGCAACCCCTTTTTCCCTAATATATGTGATTAAGGTTGTGCTACCCATTGAAGTAGAAATCCCTTCGCTAAGAATATTAATGGAAGTCAAACTAGAGGATTCAGAATATGTATAAATATGTTTCGATCAATTGAATTTAATTGAAGAAAAAAGGTTGGCGACCTTATGCCATGGGCAATTATATCAGAAAAGACTGGAAAAAAAAACGTACAATTAAAAATACGTCCTCAAGAATTCCGAGAAGGAGATCTGGTGCTAAAAAAAATCTTACACATTCAAAAGGATTTTCATGAGAAATGGACCCCCTAACAATGAGGGTCCATACGTCGTAAAGAAAGCTTTCTTAGGTAGGGCTTTTATCCTTACAAATATGAATATAAAATATTTAATCCTCCCTGTAAACTCAGACGCCGTAAAAAAGTATTATGCTTAAATAATGAATACCTGTTAGGTTGAAAACCTGAAAAGGCAACCTAGGCAAAAATTAGGGTACAAAAAAATATACCCGCTAGGTTGAAAACCTGAAAGGGCAACCTGGACAAAAATTAGGGTGCACAAAAAAACAAGAACAAAGAATATATACTCGAAAAGACAAAATGAACAATACGGATCGGATTATCGCATGAGAAGTTAATACAGTCTACCTTGGAATTACTAGTAACCAAGTTGGGTCTCTCACTCATTTCTTTTGTTTTATCTTATGTATATTCTTTTTTTCTTTACCATTGAATTACTAGCAACCAAGTCGGGTCTTCCACCCATTTCTTTTGTTTTATCTTATGTATATTCTTTTTTTTTTTTTATATTACAATATATTCATATATACTGTTATTACCTTTATAATTTAACTCTTTTTAACTTGACATTCGAAGTACCACCTGTGAGAATTGAGGACAGGAAGATTAAGCGATTGAGGACCAAGGATGTTTCGTTGGTCAAGGTGATTTGGAACCCAATTACTGGAGATGCGACTTGGGAATTGGAGAGCAAGATGAGAGAACAACACCCAGAGCTATTTATCGACGCATATTTTCGAGGACGAAACTAATTTTAGGGGGGGAGTAATGTAAGACCCATAATTTTAAAGTACACTTCATGTATTTTATATGTTTTGGATTTTGGCTCGGAGGCTTTTTAGCCAAAGTTAATAATATTATGGAGTGTATAGGATCAAAAAGTTATTTTGACCCCGTTTAGAATTACTCGTCGATAAATAAATTAAAATTAAGTGCGGTAAATCATTTACGGAGAATTTAATGCGTTATGGGTGAAATGGTGATTTAACAAATATCTAGATATTTTGAGATATTTGTTAAGTTATATTTAATATTTATATATGTTTGCTTGGAGAGAATAGAAAGAAAGGAAATTAGAAGGAAGGAAAAGGAAAAGAAAAGGTTATATAAAGGAAAGAAGGAAATAGAAAGGAAGGAAAAACAAAGAAAGGAAAAAGGAAGGAAGGAAAATCTGATTTTCCATCTTCTTCCTCTGCTACCCGCGGCCACCTTTCCCCTCCTTCTCCCATTTTCATTTTCGTTGCTTTTCTTTCTTCAAGACTAGTAACCCAAGGTTGGGTGAGTGCTAGAACAAAGATTTCGCAACTCCACTCTTCCTCTTTGATTCGAAAACGAAGAAAAACGGTATTTGAGATTCAAACACAAACCCCTCTGTTTCTTCTAGATCTAAGCTTCGTTTCGCGAAGAGTCAGAAGGGAAAGTTGCTCACTACCATGCTACGGTGCTAGGGGACCAACTTGGAGGCGACGTTGCGAGCGGAGATTTTTACCGGATTTGCTCGCGGTACCAGAAACGCACGTTAGAGCTAACGCGAAGGTAAGGGCTCCTTCCAAACTTTTAGTTTGCATCTAGGGCCTTATCTGTGGTTGTGTGGAAACGAGTTTTGTTAGGATTGGAGTATCGTTTTGGGAAAAATGAATTTACCTCACGTATTTAAGATTTTGAATAAATGAAATTTATTATGTTGATGTGGGTTCGTCGTATTTGGCATGTTCATACTTGATGTTTGTTGATTGATGTGTTTTGGTGTGAATTATGAATTGAATGTGAGAATTTGTTTGAGTTTGTTTTGTGTGGAATTTGAAAACCATTAAGTTAAATGAGTATTAAGAATGGGGAATCTCTTAATGTCTTGTTTACTTAATGTGCGTTTGTTTGTGAAAAATCGTTTAAGTTAACTGGGCGTTAAGAATGGGGAATCTCTTAATGTCTCGGTTACTTAATATTTTGTTTTGAAAATCGTTTAAGTTAACTGGGCGTTAAGAATGGGGAATCTCTTAATGTCTCGGTTACTTAATATTTTGTTTTGAAAATCGTTTAAGTTAACTGGGCGTTAAGAATGGGGAATCTCTTAATGTCTCGGTTACTTAATATTTGTTTTTGAAAATCGTTTAAGTTAACTAGGCGTTAAGAATGGGGAATCTCTTAATGTCTCGGTTACTTAATATTTGTTTTTGAAAATCGTTTAAGTTAACTGGGCGTTAAGAATGGGGAATCTCTTAATGTCTCGGTTACTTAATATTTGTTTTTGAAAATCGTTTAAGTTAACTGGGCGTTAAGAATGGGGAATCTCTTAATGTCTCGGTTACTTAATATTTGTTTTTGAAAATCGTTTAAGTTAACTGGGCGTTGAGAATGGGGAATCTCTTAATGTCTCGGTTACTTAATATTTGTTTTTGAAAATCGTTTAAGTTAACTGGGCGTTAAGAATGGGGAATCTCTTAATGTCTCGGTTACTTAATATTTGTTTTTGAAAATCGTTTAAGTTAACTAGGCGTTAAGAATGGGGAATCTCTTAATGTCTCGGTTACTTAATATTTTGTTTTGAAAACCGTTTAAGTTAACTGGGCGTTAAGAATGGGGAATCTCTTAATGTCTCGGTTACTTAATATTTTGTTTTAAGAAAAAATCGTTTAAGTTAACTGGGCGTTAAGAATGGGGAATCTCTTAATGTCTCGGTTACTTAATATTTGTTTTTGAAAATCGTTTAAGTTAACTAGGCGTTAAGAATGGGGAATCTCTTAATGTCTCGGTTACTTAATATTTGTTTTTGAAAATCGTTTAAGTTAACTAGGCGTTAA
>NC_021166.2:51044964-51046506 GCF_000331145.2 Cicer arietinum
AATCGATTGACTAAGCAGAAGTCCTTATTTTGAGTTAGATAATCGATTGTTCAATTGATTTATCAATGCTTTGGTCAGTTATGTATTACTTGATGATTTGAGAACTTCATTTTGAGTTCATTGTTAATTGACAAGCATTATATGAACTTTTAGCATATGGAAAATCCTTTTAAGGTGCATGCTTAGTTGAAAGGTTATTTTGTGCATTTAAAACTTAAATGTTATGTGTTATCTGTTATTTTCGGTTGGTGACCTTTACAATTATTGTGGAAATCTGGGCTTCGCCCTCAGATGAGAGTCAGGACGATCCTACCGGTTCGTACCCTACGGACGGAAATGGATATGGGAATGCTTGACTGCAGCTACGTTAGGAGGATCTCACGGGGCGCGTGGAGATCACTCAGGGTGTTTAGTTGTTTTGTAAAATGATCAGACTAGGTTGTCACAGAGGGAACGGATGTCTTTCTTTTGGGGTTGCGTTTATTTTGAACCGGAAGACTGTACTGTTACTATTATTGTCAGTACGACACCTTAGTTGAATGGGTTCCTTGTATCTTCTGGTTGTTGTTTAAATACTTTGGATGTATGTATTTGAGAAATTTTTCCGCTGCTTGTAAATTTTAATGACTCAATTATTTATCCAAAGGCATTTCCTGATTTAATTCTCTGTTTTATTTTAATTCCTTTTAAAAAAAAAAATACACCCTCGCTTTGAAAAATGGGGTGTTACATTTACAGTACAAGGCAGACAACAACATGAGATCCAACTTCACATCACCATATTAATTCTTCTTCAAAAAAGAAAAAAAAGAAAGAATAGAAGAAAAAGAAAATAAAAGAGGACAAAAAAAAAAGAAGATCAAAGATATCACGTTCAAAAAAAAAAGTATAAGTGTTTTTTTCTCATTCACGATTTGAATGGTCGTGTCCAATAAAAATATTAATAAAAACCGACATATTCATTCATTCATTCATGAAATTTTGTAAATTTAAAGCCAAGAAAACGACCCGCGTGTTGAAGCCGGGAAAACGACCCGCATGTTGAAGCTGGGAAAACGACTCGCACCCCAAAGCCGAGAAAACGACCCGCATATTGAAGTCGGGAAAACGACTCCCACCCGAAGCCGAGAAAACGACCCGCATGTTGAAGTCGGGAAAACGACTCGCACCCAGAAGCCGAGAAAACGACCCGCTTGTTGAAGCCGAGAAAACGACTCGCACCCGAAGCCGAGAAAACAACCCGCATGTTAAAGCCGGGAAAACGACTCGCACCCGAAGCCGAGATAACGACCCGCATGTTGAAGCCGGGAAAACGACTCGCACCCAGAAGTCGAGAAAACGACCCGCATGTTGAAGCCGGGAAAACGACTCGCACCCAGAAGCCGAAAAAACGACCCGCATGTTGAAGCCGGGAAAACGACTCGCACCCAGAAGTCGAGAAAACGACCCGCATGTTGAAGCCGGGAAAACGACTCGCACCCAGAAGTCGAGAAAACGACCCGCATGTTGAAGCCGGGAAAACGACTCGCACCCAGAAGCCGA
>NC_021166.2:51047664-51058819 GCF_000331145.2 Cicer arietinum
CTTTGCAATACAAAAATAATAATAAAAAAATATAACCAATTGATGTTTATAGGCCGAGAAAATAAATTGCACCATATTGTAATATGATATTCATAATACGTCTTTATAACTACAAAAAAATCATAACAACAGATAAATGTTTTCACCTTTAGAATTAGAATTAATGGTCTCGGCCGCCAATGAAATTCATCATCGCTCGCCGCGCCATATTACTCACTCTCAATCGTGGGTGACCTTTGTGTCGCGACATATCCGACAACGTACGAACAAATAATTTAACAGATTATTTCACCGTCGTGTCTATCTGTCTTGTTCACATACCGCCATATTACGTTATTTTTAAAAAAAAAAATTAATTTTTTTTTCTTTACTTCAAAACAGATGTAGAAGATATAATCCATGAATAAATATTATTATTATTATCATCATTATTACTATTATTACATTTTTATTTTTATTTTTTGATACATATATAAATAAAAATAATAATAAAATCGGTCAACACATAAATATTTTCTACCTAAGAACTACGTGTGTTTTGATTTCCCTATTGCACCTGGGGATACGTAGGAGCAAGGTCTTACCCTTGTCAAACCAAATTAATAAAACAAATATTTTTTTCTTCTTTCATTAATGTAAATAATTTAAATTTTTATTATTTTTTTTGGGGTAAAAATAAATAAATAAATAAATAGTTTGTATATAATTAATTATAGAGTAACCATTTTAACGGACGCCGTAGGGTGTTAATAATCCCCTACTCATAATCGACTCCCGAATCCAAATTTTTGGTTCAAAAATATTATTTTAGGTTTTATCCAATTTTTCCTTTAATAAAAATAAAATTGGCGACGACTCCTTTTTCGCGGACAAACCGGACGCGACACCTACCTAAAGTACTCACACTCTAATCAAGGTTATATGGCTAAGGTTTTTTTTTTTTTTTTTTTTTTTTAATCCGTATTCTGAAAATTCATATTTTTATTAGCTTTTAATTTGGGCTGTGGTTTTTAATTGGATTGGGTAAATCAATGAACCACTAAATCAATGAGTTTGGTTGAGTTTGTAAAAAAAAAAAAAATTAACTAAAGTCATAAAAAATAGTAATTATTTTTATTCTGATCTGACGAGCCAACTCGCCCCGCTCCATGTTCTTCCTGTTTTTTTAGCGGGTAAAATGTGACGGGCCAACTTAGGTAGAAGAATTCAAATCTTCATCCCACTCACCTAAAATGACAGGAAAAATGGGTCGACCTAAGGGTGGGAATAGGCTGAGCCGAACTAGACTTTGTTAGGGCTCAGTCTGACCTGTCAAAAAATTCAAATCCTAAGCTTGACCTGTGGCCTGTCATATACTTACTTTCAGGCCTGAGTCTAACATTGATAGAAGTCTAGTATGACCTGTTAGCCTACTTAAAAGCCTATTTCAATTTAACATTTTTGAATAAGTAATCAAACATATATTTAAATAAATTAATGAGTTAATATATCAATGAAATTAAGTTCTATTTTGATATTTAACATCACATTTTGAAGAATATGTCTTCATAAACATTATACTTAGGTTATACATATTTTAATCAATTTTATTCATTTTCTAAAAAAACAAAATTAAAAAGGAAATGATGAAGATATTTGAAATGACGAAGTTAAATATTTTCTTGTAGTTATTAAAAAAATTTATTTGACGATGAATTTGTAACGATGTATCAAATATTATCACATAACTGACTTTGTTGATGTTTGTATCACAATTTAGTAGAAAATCACGAGTAATTGCATATTTTACCGGAATATGCCTTGTCCTATCTTCTTGAATGTGTCATTCTCAATTGAGCAATGCATGAAATATTGTTGTCATAAGGAATTCCTATAGTTATATTTATGGAACACAATCCATTAGTCCCTTGCATATATTGAATCATAGGCCTCAACCAAACTACATTTTTTACTTATCTCACGTTGTTCTAAAATTTGCTCGTTATTTGATGATATTGTTGTTGTTGTTTATGTCACATATCACAATGAAATAGTTATAATTCCTGATGTAAATAAATAACTTTTTTCTTATCTATATCATTACGAGAATTAGATAAATAACTTGTATCTCTTATATAACAAAATGTATATGTTGTTGTATATGCAAAGAAGTTCACAAATCTAATAGATTAAAAATAAATAATTAGTAAGATACACTATTATTTGATTGCACTAATATATAGTACTTCAGGATCAATGAAACTATCTGAAGAACAAGTCGACTACCTATAGATAAAAAACAACCTTTTAGAAAAAGTAATCTTATTATAACGTGAGAATGACGTGCTATATATGTGTGAGATGTTAATTTTGTAAGTATTTAATATCCAATTTATAAACTTATTTGCAAAATTTAAAAATAAAATAGTCGATATTTACAATTTTGAAAAATAAATTGATAATTTATACTATTTTTTTATTAGCAATAAAACTATATTAAAAAATAGTAAAAGGGATATTTGAACTCATTACACTAAATATTCTTCAAAATTAAATAGATCTTGGACGCTCTAACGGGTTTATACATTAGAATACTTCCAATTTAAATTACTCGACAACGTTAATACATTCTAACTCCAAGATAAACTTTTTACTTGACGCAACGTTTTTGATGTGTGTGTTGGCATGCATATCCATTCATAATTCATACCAACACGCAATATAAAACGACATGGAACGCGCAAAGGAAAGAAAAGTCTCCAAAGACAAAATATCATTGAGGGTTAATTGACCAAGATGCCCTTTTTGTGTGTTTCATGCCAATTTAATTTTATGTATAAATAAGAAAGACATATCGGAAGGTAAGTTAGTATAATAAGAAAAAAGAGAAGGGAAAGTTTGTTTAGTCAACAAAAAAAAAGGGTATGTTTGCATTGGTTGACTTGACCTTGGTTTTTAAGTGGTGTTGATAAAATCCAAAAGTCAAATGAACTCTCTAACAAGTGGCCCTCACGTTGAACCATGGAGTGTTTCAACTTTCAAGCAACATAGGACAAAATCAATTAAGTTTTTTCAATATAATTTTTTTTTTTGATTTTTTTAATAAATGTCTTGAAATGTACTTAAACATTTGTTAACAACTTTTATAAAAATAAATAAAAGATCAATACAACACAAGGTTTGGCGGTAGAAACCGAATCACGATAAACAACTAACAATAAAATAATACTAGTACGAGACAATAAATAATTGATGTAATAAAATAATGGAAAAATACGTTATTTTTTAAGTTTTACTAAAATATTAATTTGATTTTTTAATTTTTTTTATAAGACTTGTATTTTTTAAGTCATAAAAGTATTTACATTATTGTCCTATTTAACACATTTCTTTACAATAATGTAAACGGACCACAATAGATCTGACGTGTATTAACCATACAAGATGCCAATATGATAATTTTTTTGAGTTAAAAATTTATTAATAAAAAAAGGGGAGAACGGGAAATGTAAGAAAATGGTTTTTAAATCATTATGACCTCTCGATGCTTATTATATAATTTATATACTATAGTTTTCTTCAGGATATTTTTGTGTGTCTTAGAAATAATCTCTATGAAAGACTCTTCATTGAGAGTAGAGTAATTATATGTAAAAGACTTTCTCCGAGTAGTAGAACAATAAATTATTAGCATCTCTACAGATCAGTAGAAAAACTTTTAAATTATGAGTAATTTTGGGATATATATCATCGTTAGTGATAATCACATTTAGATATCTTTTATCATCCACCAAATTACTTGAATGTAAATTTGCTTCAAAATCAGAATGAATATGATGATTTTGGACGTTATCCTCTAACATTGCATTATTCCTATATCCTCTAATACACATATTTGGATAATGAAGATTTTCTCTTTATTGTTACGTGTCATCTGAATTAGATAAATTGGATCCAAAGATCTCGTGAATTACATTTGTTTCCTGATGTAACTCGACATCATCTTCTTTTGAAGGGAGTGAATATGCTACCACTTCCTCAACTGATTGAGTCAGATGCTTCATCATGATTTTTGTCAATTATTTCTAGATCGAAGGGAGAAACTTCTTGAATAATTGGTGTCTCCTAGTTCAATGCTAGGGATGTGATCAACAAAAGAAGAATTAACAACACGATGAGTACTGACTTTATTTGTTTGTACTTTCAAGTACCACATTGTCTGGAGCAACAATGTTTTAGAGACATATATTTTTTTGCCAACTTATTTACAAGTGCAACATCTTCAACAAATTGAGTTATTCCATGACCATTAAATTTTTTTTCAGCAGTTATCTATGGAATGTCCTATAGTCTTACATGATTCACAAAATAGTAGAAGCTTTTCATAATCAATGCAAACAAAAAATGCACATCCTTCACATTCAACTAGAATGGGATCTCTCAACTATTGTGTCATGCACCAATATTTTTGTGTTGGTTGCTTTATGAAGAGATAAAGGAGTGGCAATGTTTGAAGCGATTGTGAATATAATCTTTGACATTCAATACTCATAAAGTAGATTATAGATACAAATCTAACACATAGCCTTTTCTTAAATAGTCTTTTATTGAAAAAATAATGTTTTAAATAAATTTTAGTAAAAACTTTTTCTTGAAAAATTCTAAGATTTCATCTTCTTTCCTTCTTCGTCAACCAACATTTCACTCTATATCCAAAAATATAAAGAAAAATTTAAAACAAAACACAAAATTTCAAATCCAACATTTTTTATGATCTTTTGCCTAAATTTATGAGTTTAAGGTGAAGTGTTGGAAGATGATGAAGTAAAAGAAGATGAACATGTCATAGTTCTTCAAGAATTTTATTAATAAAAAAATCAATTAAAAAGATTATTATTTACTAATGGACTATTTCAATATTTGCCATATCATCATCGTTTAATACAGGTCACATTCGTAATGTCCAAGATTAATTACATTTCTATAATAGAATGGATTAAAAAGAGAAATAATATAAACGTTCTTTGACTTGAAGGATTTAAGTGTTATATAAAAAACTTACAAAATCAAACTAATACTTTGGTTAAATTTAAACCATCCAAAATTATTGTTTTTCTTTTTTTTTTATATCCATCTTTCTTCCTATAGACCCACCCCACATATCATCATCATCATCATCACCATCATCTATATTTTACCTTTCTACATTATTTTTCTTTCTCTAATTTTGTTGGATTCCTAACCCCATTTTTCATTTTTATAGAATAAGTAGTTTACAAGATATAAGACTGATAAATCCAGGAAATACAATTTCTTCACTTTAGAGAGGATGTTTGGAATAGAGATAAAGTGTGAGAGAGGAAGGGCACTACAAGCAGTATGCTGGGAAGGAAGTGACACATGTGTTGTTGTAAGTCATAATATTATTACGATTTCAGTGAGAACCTATAAGACTCATACGCATAGAGTACTAACAGTGGAAAAAATGATTAAATTAAATAAAATTTGATTTAATTGGATATTAATTGTATTAAATATGATTTAATACATTAACATATTTATAATTTATTTAATTGAATATGATTTGATTAAATAAATAAATATTGAAAATTAATTGAATTAAATGTGATTTAATCTAATTAATAGTTTATGTTAAATTTAAAGAGTTTAATTAAATATAATCATTTATGGCTTATTTTAGCTATGGATTGCCACTACCTCACATAATGACTAGCACCACGTTTAATTCGGTGATCGTGTGTTTTATGCTTGTGTGGACTATGTAGAGATGTCAATAATTTTCGCGTTGGTCACTTCAAGATAGATGCCCTATGTTGGTGATTTGTATCCTTATCAACGCTTCAAGAGGTAAAGAGATGAACTCATATGTAAAATTTTGTGCTTACATGATCTTTGGCTATGAAAATTTTCTACTCATGAGAATGATTTAAAAAGAGTTTGAAATGTATATTTCATGATTCTCGAACAAAGCGTTGATGGACCAAACAAAGGGAAACTGCCAATGTCATGAGAAATACAAGGTTTGTCATATCAAGCACAACTTATTAGAAAAACAATCAGGTTATTATGATTAATTTATTCTCCTGATAGAGTTAATTGTCAATTCTCCTTATTTTTAGTTATTCTATTATGGGTTATTATTGTATAAATCCAACTTGTATTTTTGAACTAGTTAAGAAATGATAATAAGGTTTATTCAGTAATATGATATTAGTAGCAAAACCAAATTTATTCTGTACATACCTCATTCATCGTTTCTTTGTCACGATCACAAAGATTCATCATTGTCTTCAACTCATCACAATTTTTTTCTATGTTTCTCACAATTTCATCACAAGATGAACATCCACTACGATTTTTCTGAAGTTCCTTCAACATCACCAACATCATCGACCGTTCAAAATCCGACCCTAAACCATAAAAGTCCTTATTATCTACACCTCAGTGAGAATCCTTGCACTGTTCTTGTCACTCTAGCCCTAAACGACCACAACTACTAAAGCTGGAGTCGCTCCGTCAAACGGGCTCTCTCCTCCAAAAATAAACTTTCTTTCATCAACAATAAACTCCCACAACCATCTCCCTTCGACAAAGACTTTGATATTTGGGAACGTTGTAATACCATGGTGGTTTCTTGGATAACTCAGAATCTCTCACGACACGTCTTCTAAAGTACTATTTGTATTGACAATGCATAAGATCTATGGAACGACCTCCATGAAAGATTTATGAAAGGTAACCATTTTCGATTCTCTGACTTGCTTTGTGATTTACATTCCATTAAATAGGATGAAAGATCCATCTCTACCTGTTTTACGGATATGAAGATTATTTGAGATGAATTAGATTATCTAATACCTACACTTCTTGTACATGATGAATATGTAATCTATTTTTTATCCGCACCTTCAAACATGATGAATATGTAATCTATTTTTTATTCGCACCTTCAAACATGATGAATATGTAATCTATTTTTTGAAAGGTCTAAATGATTCTTACCAATATGTTAGAAGTCAGATTCTTCTCATGGATCCCTTTTCCTTCAATTAACAAGGTTTATTCTCTTGTTATTCAACAAGATATGACACCTATTTCCACTCAAAACGATTCCACCATATGTGCTATTAATTCTACTAGTTCTGGTCAATGGAAAGGAAACCATAATTCAGGTAGGGATCGTGGTAAAGATACTCAGAAAAACTAGTTCAATAACACTAACACAATATCTACTAGTAATGACCAGAAGAGAAATAAAGTTGAGGATTCTATACATATTTCTAAAGATGATTACAAATATTTGATTACTCTTCTTCAAACATCCAAGAATGAATCAAACAAACAAAACTTTAATGATACAACTTAACATGTCTACTCATTTCCGAATCAGGTAACTATTCTTATCCTATTTCTATTTGGATTTTAGTTTAGGGGATTTCTGATCATGTTTGTTCATTTATACAATCTTTTTCAACTAATAAACAAATATATTCTATTGTAATAAAATTTCCAGATGGAAATACTATTACTGCCAATTTCTCTGGAACTTTGTATTTCAATTCATAGTTGTATCTCATTGATCTTTTATATATCCCTATATTCAAATTTAGTTTAATTTCAACTTTTAAACTAACTAAAACTCTCAATTGTCAATTAGTTTTCTCACATTTGTCTCAATTGTCAATTAGTTTTCTCCCCAAATCATTTCTTATAGTAGTACCACTTCTTATGTTGATAATTCTTACATTTCTTCTACAATTTTACCTTATATGATCAATACTTGTATTCACAATGACAATTTTGATGTTTGACATTTTAGGTTAGGTCATCAATCACGTGTTGTTTTACAACAACTTTGTAAGAATTTTTCTTATATTTCTATGAATAAAAATGTAATTTGTGATAGTTGTCACTATACTAAGCAATCTCGATTACCTTTTAATCATAGTCTTACTACTACTTCTAATATTTTTAAAATGTTACACATGGATATTTGGGGATCCATAGGTGTTCCTTCCTTGCATGTGCATCATTACTTTCTTACCATTATAGATGATTACTCTCGATACACTTGGATTCATATCTTAAAACAAGAATGTATAACTAGAACATACATTAAGGATTTTATAAATATGGCTTCCACTCAATTTTCTGTTAAGATCGAAATAATTAGGTTTGATAATGGATCTGAATTTTTAATGCCTTCCTTTTATTCCGATATTCTAGGAATTGTACATCAAACTTCATGTGTGGAAACCCGACAACAAAATTCCACTGTTGAACGAAAACATAGACATCTTTTGAATGCTGCTAGGGCTTTATTATTTCATGCTAAATTGCCTAAATATTTTTGCTCTTATGCTTTGTCTTATGCTATTTTTCTCATTAATCCATTGCCTACTCTTGTTCTAAATAATTTTACACCTTTTGAAAAATTATACCATAAGCTACCAACATTTCTTGACATAAAATTTGTTGGTTGCTTATTTTTTGCTTCATCTGTTTTTCAAAACATGAGCAAATTAGATCCAAGGACAAGGAAATGTGTTTTTCTTAGATACATGTTTAACACAAAAGGCTATCTATTATTTGATTTACATAATAGAAATATTTTTATTTCTAGACATGCTATTTTGTATGAATATGTTTTTCCTTTTCATAAAACAACTTATGTTCACGCCTACAATGATACTAATGTTTTTAATTCTGAGATATCTATTATAACTGATTCTCTTAGTTTCATTGATTCACCTTAATATGATTCAAATGTTTCTCCTACAGGTAAAAATATGCCTTATCGTGACAATTTCGATACTCAGAACAAGCCATCTAATATAGTTGTTATGTCTAATGAATCTGATGCCATTACATATGATTTTGACCTTACTGCTTCTCATTCTCCTGCTCATGATAACTCTCAACTAATCTTTTTACCCAATTTGATTTTAAATAAAATTAATTTTTATCTTTAAAAATAATAATAATAAACCTATGAATGAATTTAAATGTATATAAATTCATTGATGGTTGAGGCTGATTGTATTTAATCCAAGACTTAATAAGATAATAATAATTATAACATAAAATAAAGAATTAAAATAATTAAATAAAACTAAAAAAAAAACTAAAACAGAAGTACACTAAACAGGCCCAATAAATTTTTTACTAGAACAAAAATTAAAGTAAACTAAAAAGGCCCACCTTTTTTTTCTAGAACAAAAATTGAAGCAAACTAAAAAAAGGCCCACGTGTTTTTTGGAACAAAAAAAAAGTTGGAAATACCATAATGCGTTTAATGAGACAGATACCATATCTCCCTAAACCTAAAACCTAAATTATCATCCTCCCCAAAGCGCTTTTCTTGTACGTACTGGTTATTTTATTAGTGTGAGGTTGAAGAAGACATAGGAGAATTAAAAAAAAAAAATTAAAGTAGAGATAAAATAGATTCAGAATTGTTTTTTATTTTTTTATTTTGAAAGGTATAACATCTAGAACTATCAAACTTTTACATAAATAGAATTTAGAGATAGTTACTACACACAAGTTGAATGTTTGTTTCACTGTTGTGATTTACTCTTCTAATGGATTTTTGCTCATGTTTTGAACTAATATATTTTTCTAACACTCATCTCATGTTTGAGAACATTCACTATTTTTTATAAAGAAAAAAAAAATTAAATTGAAAACTCCCCATTTTCTAAAAAACAAAGGTCTATTTATAGAGTTTTCTTTCATTGTTCAATTGCTTTCTTTATTTGTGCCTCTCTTTGAGCTTTCCAATTAGTTATCTGTTTGATGTTTCATTTCTTTTGCTCATAATATGAGTTCTTCTGCACATTTGATGCATACACGGTTTTAGCCTATTTGTGTTTTATATGATTATGTTCTTCTGTTAGACTTCTATTTGTTTGTAAAGGACATAACTGGTTTGTTGGGCTACAAAGCTTTTTTTATTTACAGCTTTGGTTCTATAGTTTCTAGTCCTTAGTTTTGTACATTGATCCAACAAAATTTGTCTTTTAGTTTTTGTTTCAAACTCAGAATTTTGTCTATTTGCTCTCTATCACGTGGACAATGGCGAAGGGCAAAGGGAATAGTTTTTTTTTTTATTAATTAATGCATTACATATCATTTTTGACCATTTTGTTTCAAACAATGAGTTATAAAATTATCATTTTTTCAATTAGTTACAACAAATACTAAACTATGACTTACATAATTATATTTTTCCTCTAATTAGTTACAACAATTACAAGAGTTGTCAAACCAAGGCTTATGGTTATAATAGTCAAGAAAAAGCATAAGCAAGTGCAAAGACAAAGACTCTGCTAGAGAGCCAGCTGCACGTATTAAAAGTTAACGTTATCAAATTGACTTAATGTTTAAAATTGTAATTTGATGAGACAAAATGAGCCTTAACACTTATTACAATCAATTATGTCATTTTTCTTCTTCTATTTTATACATTTATAATTACGAATGCATATATATATATATCTTTTTTTTTTTTTAAGAATTCATAAATATAAATAAAATAATAGCAACATAAAAATTGATATATTATGAGTATACGAGCCGAACAAAATAGGGATACTACAACGTGCTATACAATATCCAATCTCTGATGTATTATTTTACAATGACATTTCATCGTCTTATAAGCATTTAATTGCATCCATATTTACTCATTGTAAACCCATTAATTATAAACAAACCATTCAAGATTTAGTTTGGATCCATGTCATGAATAATGAATTGGAAGCTTTGGATCAAAATCAAACTTTGTGATCCCTGATTTATCCCGAGTAGGAAACCCATTTGTTGTAAAGGGGTATATAAAATAAAGTTTAATTCTGATGGAACAATAGAAAGATATAAAGCTCGTTTTATAAGAAAAATGATTTACTCAAATAAAATATATAGATTTTGTCGATACTTATTTTCCAACGGTTAAATTAACAACTGTTAGAGTTCTTTTATCTATTGTCTCATCTCAAAACTGGATTTTAGAACAATTGAATGTGCACAACTATTTCTATCATGAAAATATAAAGAAAGAAGTATATATGCAACTTTCAGTGACATTCAAAACCATTCTCTTAATAAAGTTTGTAAACTTTCAAAATCTTTAGTTTAAAACAATACACTAAGA
>NC_021166.2:51058922-51061952 GCF_000331145.2 Cicer arietinum
AGAGCGGTTTGCTAAATCCTCTTCTGCATTAATCTCACATGAGTTTATTTAGTCAATATGCCGATAATCATTCTTTGTTCACAATGTAGAAAAATAATTCTTTTACCATCTTATTAATTTATGTCGATAATTTGATTATTGAACAAAATAACCTAGATGAAATCAACAACATCATGACCTTTTTAAACTAGCATTTCAAAATCAAGATCTGGTCCCACTGAAAATTTCTTAGGATTGGAAATAGCACGTTCAAAATCAAGAATACACATATGTCATAGAAAATACGGTCTGGACGTATTATGTTCGATCACCCATCATTTCAAAGATTAATTGGTCAACTCATTTATCTCACAACAACAAGACCAATATTAGCTTCACCATCCAACAACTATGTCAATTTATGACTAAACCAACTAGTACTCATCATGCGGCAGCTCTTCGAGTCTTAAAATATCTCAAATCAGATCCCACAAAAGGTATCATGTTCGGTACAACATCAACTGCAGCTCAAAGCTTTTTAGATTCTGATTGAGCTATATGTCCATAAACTCGTAAGTCCATAACAAATTATTGTATCTTAATTGGAGACTCTTCGGTATCATGGAAGTCTAAGAAGTATGGCCAAATTATTATATCCAAGTCATCAACCGAAATCGAATATAAAAGTATGGCCACCACAATTGCTGAACTATATTGGTTTTCCTATCTCTTGCAGGATTTCAAAGTTCCAATTATTACTCCAACTCTTCTTTATTGCGATAGTCAATCCACTTGCCACATCACCAACAATTCTTCTTTCCACGAAAGATCCAAACATATTGAAATCGACTGCCACATTGTGAGAGAGAAACTACAACAACAACTTTTCAAACTTTTGCTATCACTTTTTATTTAGATTAGAATCCATTTAACACTTTAATAAGCAAACTAGGAATGATTAGCATACACTCACTAGCTTGTAGAGGGCTAATAGAAAAATAATTAGATTATTATGATTAGTTTATTCTCCTTATATAGTTAATTGTCAATTCTCCTTATTTGTAGTTATTCTGTTATTGGGAGAGAAAAGATGCACATATATCCGCCAAAATTACTCTTTTCAGAAATCAGTTGCATGGCTGGAATTCAGATTACTCTTTTTGGAATTTTTTGGGGACAGGGGGCCAAACTTTGAAGTTCATATATAGAATTTTCATGTAATAAAGATAGAGAGTCCATTGTAAACTGTTGTGTTAGATAAAGAATGACCAAAATTTTGATGAAGCTTTAAACATGGGTCCATTGGATTGGAACTCAGTTTAAAGCTCAAATTTACAGCATCATGCAATAAAACAACAGTAAAACCAATGGGATTACGAGTTAAAATGAGGTTGTATTAACATCAAGTTGAAATAAAGACTAGTTAAATTAAGCAGCCAAGGTTAATATATATGATGCAAACTATAGTTATTTTCACAACAATACTTATGATGCAAACGAGCCTTGTATTTATCAACGTTTCCATTAGTCTTATATTTGATTTTAAAAATCGATTTGCATCCAATTGCCTTTTTATGAGGAGGCAAAAAGGTGAGTGTCCAAATGTTATTTTTAGAAAGAGCTGCTACTTCATTTTGAATTGCCTCTACATAATTGGTAGACTAAGAATTATGATGAAAGGGACAAAAATTGTCATAAGAAATATAATTAGAGATAAGATATAGACTACCTTTGTGATAATAAAAAATGTTGAGATTATCTTTGGGAAGCTTGACACTCATAATCCAATAAATAGGAAGAAGATTTAGTGTGTCCATGAGACCTCCTAATATTTGGATTTTCACTAGGGGGTTATGAATGGCTGTAGAAGGCAACAAATCATGGGTGCATGCTGTATTGAAATAATGTGGGTGCAGGGTCAGCTTTAGTGGGGAAAAAAAAAGAGAGAATATATTCTCATAAAAATAGTGTATCTTGAAGATCATAAACCTTGAAAATATCCCCTTGACGATGACTATCTTTGAGCTCTTTTAGAATTTCACATGGAACATCCATTCACATAACAGTTTGTGCGAGGCTCTAATGAGTGATTTATTCAAGGCATAACTATTATATTGTCATGCTTTTAGGAAAGACATTGTCCACCGTCATCAACCAGATGACAAAAACTTGATAGCGTTTCAGCAAGTGTACTGAATCGTTGCAAGTAATAATTAAAACGATAGTACCGAGTGTCGAACTCAAGGATTACGTTTTACTATCGAATTATATTTAATTACTGAAATTGAACAAAAAGTTTCCGAATTGATTGAAATAATATTTGAAATTAACAACAACAATAAAATTGATCCTTTATAATGAGAAAAATGTCAGAGATGAGTTTCACTTCGAATCCAACGGTGTCTAATTTGATCCTAATTACTGAATTCCTTTATTGAATTATTACCGAATTATCTTTATTATTCTTGCCCTAATGTCTTAGTGACATAACCTTTAATTCTAAAGTAACCCATAAGAAAAATATGCATATGATGAAGAGTCATCAGATAGGGTTGTATCAATGAACCCTAATTTACTCTTTGAACGAAGAACCACAAGCATAGATTTTGACCATGGATGGTAGTTGTCACTAGATAAAGGTGGTGTGACTAATGCAAACCCAAGTTTGTCACTCAGGTGCATAAATAACAGGTCTAACATATCTTACTGGTAAATGCACATCGACATTATTGTCAGATGTAATGCTTAAAGAGACATTACAAACAAGAAATAAGAAAAGTTAAACCTCTAAAGTTAAACTATGAATCTTGATAATTTTTGTGTGTAGATAATACAGGTAAAACTAACATTTTCAATTAGTCAATCTATTATAGTCGTAGGGACTAAACTTTTAATTTTGTTCTACTAAAATAATTTTTGTTATAGAAAAATGTTAGACTATTTCAATATTTCAATTTTGTTCTGCTTTAATTATATATATATATATATATATATATATATATATATATATATTAATATCTTGTACCTTACCGTTATTTGCAATATTATACA
>NC_021166.2:51061974-51085409 GCF_000331145.2 Cicer arietinum
TTTAATATATATATATATATATATATATATATATATATATATATATATTAACATCTTGAACCTTACCGTTATTGGCAATGTTAATCATGACCTTATTACCGTTCCAGTACTTGGGGATAAGTACCTCATCATCTCATTCCCACTACCAAGAGTTACACTAAACTGTTTAATTGTAAACTACTATCATATAAATCATATGATAGTTATACTAAGATTTACACTCAGTTAATAACTATAAATATTTTTTAAAATAAACTGTTTAATTGTAGACTACTATCATATAAATCATATTTATAAATTTCGACATTAATCCATGATCGTTTACTATGTCATCAATATGCGCCAAAATTAAATTTATATACAATTATATCGTTGACGTTAATCTTAACACATCAAGATGACATAAGAAATGATTATGAATTAATGTTAAAATTTATACATATGATCTATATGATAGTAGTTTTCAATCCAATAGTTGATTTTGAAAAATATTTAACCGGTACAATGTTAGTGAGTGAGTGTAACTTCTCTCTCTCTATATATAGGGACTATGATGTCATATTTTTCTTGCTTTTGGTTTGATTTCTTTACGTTTAAAATATTTATATTTAATTTATCTCAAATTAAAAAATTTTAAATTTTCACGGGAGTATTTATTATAATATTCTAAACATGCTTATTTAAAAATCACTCAAAAAATTTAAAGTTGAAGGACAATTAAGATTTTGCAAATTTGAATTAATATCAAGACTTAATGTATTCATTTGTAGCTTGATGGTGACCATTTATAAAAGCGAGCTCTATATTATATGTAGATGTTAATTGTGTGAATAAAGTAGATGATTAATCATATGCGATGATTAAGTATATAGTATATATATAAATATATTTCATGTTTAAAGCATTCATGTATCAACTGTGACAAATATAATTAAAATATTAAATAATGTACTATTTAGGTAAACGATTATTCGTTGAAAAGCTTAAGATGTCTGGTTTGTAAATAAAATTTATTTTAAAAGAAAATAATCTAATTGGTTAAGTTTATTAAAAAAAGACATAAAATTACAGAAACAAGACAACAAATATTATCTAACGTGTAACCCAATTGTCTCTTATTATACTAAGTGGAAATCAACGATTTCAGTGTCTAATTTGAAGAGAGTTTTGTTAAGTTTCTATAACTTAGGAATCATTGCTACTTTTATTTTTGTGGTGAAACTTATGAACATTATACTGATGCGGAGTCATACAGGTTTAAAGGATTACACTTCCACCTTATTAATTTCGCCTAAACCAATCATCTATCCTTGCATACAAAAATCCATTCATATCATAATTCTAACTCAATATTTTATTCCTACATATACATCAAAATTAAACAACATCATTTACTCCAAAGAGACATGCAAACCTCAAATTAAATAGAAACTAGTCATGAAATATATTTTTCAAATTCAAAATTAATTTCCCTTGTTCAATGCCCCAAAAATAAGAATTTTATCTAACATACAAGACAAAAAAAAAATGAATAAATTTACTTTAATTAAACACTAAATTAAATAAAAATCCTAAACACACCCTAACCATTATAATTTATTTTTTTGTTGAAAATTGAAGCACTAACTAAAGATACAATGGTTTAATTAGCTCTAAATGATTGTAAATGAATTGCACTAAATGATTGTAAATGAATTGCAGTCGAATCAATAAAAAATAATAATAACATATAGCACATTAATATTAGTATAAAATATTAAGAAAATATGTCAAGTTAAATTGTACATCGGTAAACTTCAATGATTTTTTCTAGTTGGCAGCTCCAATTAAATTGCGACTTTTTAGTTGATTTCTTGTTTGAGATTTTAGTTTGACCATCAGTTTGGGGATGATTAGGTGGATAGACTCTATGTACAATCTGATACTTCTAAAGTAAAACTTCAATGATGCATTTATAAAAAGGAGTGCTTTTATCACTTATGATGGCTCAGAGTATTTCAAACCTGTAGGACATATTTGACCTGACAAAACCTGCAACAACTTTAGAATTATTAGTCCTAGTGGGTATTGCCTCCACCCACTTTAAAACATAATCAACTACAAATAAAATATAGACAAAATCAAAAGATACAGAGAAATGGTCCATAAAGTCAATGCTCCACACATCAAATACTTCACACAAAAACATAGGTTGTTGAGGCATCACACTCCTATGAGTGATTGATGTTCCTGTTATTTGGCACTATTCACAAATTTGGTTAGTCTCAAAAGCATCCTTGAACAAAGTGGGCCAAAAGAAACCCAATTTTTTTTTGTTGTTCCTTGAGGACCAAATTGTCCCCATACATGTGAGGCGTGACAAAAATGAAGAATGAATTGAGCCTCATGGTGGGGGACACGTTGCCTAATCACTTGGTCATTATAGAATTTCCACATATATGGATCATCCCACACATAACATTTGGCATCACTTTTGAGTTTATGGATTTATGCTCTAGATGCATCTACAGGAAGAACTCCAACAACTAGATAATTAACTAAATCAACAAACCAAGGAGTTGCCTCATGCAACAATAACAGTTGTTCAACAGGGAAGTCATCCTAAATTGGAGTGGGGTCCTCATCCGTTTCTATTATGCTCAAGTGATCTGCCACCAAATTCTCAGTTTCACTTATATTTTTAATCTACAAATAAAATTCTTGGAGCAACAACATCCACTTGATCAATCTCAATTTTTCTTTTGGTTTCTTCAATAAGAACTTCAAAGATGCATGGTCAGTAAAAACAACTACCTTGGAACCTAGCAAATATGATCTAAACTTATTAAGAGCAAAAAAAAAAAAAAACCTAAAAGTTCCTTTTGAGTGGTAGTATGACTAGCCTGTGCAGAATCGAAAGTCTTAAAAGCATAATAAATAACATGGGCAGCCATGTCGACCCTATGCGCAAAGACTGCTTCCACTGCATAATTGTATACATCACACATACTTTCAAAGGGGATGGTCTAGTTTGGTGGCTGGATAATGGGAGTAGATGTTAGCTTTTTCTTTAAGCATTCAAACGTCTTTTTGCTTTTGTCATAAAAAGTGAAAGTGACATCTTTTTGCAATAAATTTGACAGCGGAAGAGCTATCTTGATGAAATCCTTGATAAAGCGCTTGTAAAAACCTGCATTGCCAAGGAAAGAACAAATCTCCTGTATGCAAGATGGGTAAGGCAAGTTAGAAATCGCATCAATCTTGGTAGGATCCACTTCCATCTCGTTTGTAGAAATCATATGTTCCAAAACTATGCATTTTTCAATCATAAAATGTTATTTTTCATAATTCAGCACAACGTTAGTTTCAATGCATCTTTTCAAAACTCTATCTAACTATTCAAGCATGCATCAAATGAGGAACCGTACACAATAAAATCATCCATGAAAAATTCTATACAATTTTCTATGAAATAAGCGCAGATACTAATCATGCGTCGTTGGAAAGTTCTTGGAGCATTGCATAGGCCAAAGAACATCATCATATAGGAAAACATGTCGATGGGGCTAGTAAATGTGTTCTTTTCTTTGTCCTCTAGTGCAATATAGATATAAAAATAACTTGATAAACAATCAAGAAAATATTAACGTGACTTACCAGCCAACCGTTCAAGTATCCGATCAATGAAAGGTAAAGGAAAATGATCATTTTTAGTTGTCTGGTTTAGTCTCATGTAGTTGATGCATACCCTTTAACGGTTCTGATATCTTGTGGGGATAAGTTCTTTGTTCTCATTTTTTTACCACAATGAGTCCAATTTTCTTAGGGACTACCTGCACCATACTCCCTCCATTGACTATCATAGATGAGGTATATGATGTCAATTTGTAAGAGCTTGCTCACTTCTTTTATTACAACATCTAAAAGTAAGGGGTTAAGTCGCCTTTGGGGCGGGCTAACTGATTTTACCTCATACTCTAGTAGTATCCTATGCATACACATGGACGAGCTAATACTAGGAATATAAGCCAAGCCCGATATGATTTCCTTCTTGTGTTTTCTCAAAATTTGCAGCAACTTTTCTTCTTGTTCATTTTCAAGTTTGACTGAAATAATCACATGTAACTTTCCACTCCCATCTAAATATGCATATTTCAAATTTTCAGGAAGAGGTTTAAGCTCTAAAGTTAATGGCTGCTCAATAGAGGGTAGAACACTAGTGGTGGAAGCTAAGTCTGAAAAATCAATTATGTCAGTACAAGTATCAGCAAAACGATCAACCTATAAAGCAACTTCGATCTAAGCACACACAAAGCACAACAGAGTATCCGTGCAAAAATTACAAGTATAAGTGTTATCAAAACCAGATAGTGAATGAAAATCAATAGAAGACATATAAGGGTAAGAGTTATCAACCAAATCAGTAGGCAATTCAATTTGAAAAATAGAATACTCTTCCATGAGGTTTTTCATAGCATCAAAGATATTAAATTTTACAATGATATCACCAAATTCCATGGATAGATTTCTAACATGAACATCAATTCTTATTTTAGCAGTTTTCAAAAACGATCTGCCTAAGATAATAGGTGCCCCGTTGGACTTGGTCTCTCTCTCCATGTCCAGGATATAAAAGTCTATAGGAAATATCAAGTCATTGACTCGAACAAGTGCATCATCTACCAGTCCAGTAGGGTGATAATTGGTTCTGTTTGCCAATTGAATGGTTACACCTGTACTCTGTTAAGGTCCAAGAGCAAGAAAGTTAAAAACATATGTAAGCATAACATTAATGTAAGCTCCTAAATCTAACATGACATTTTCAAATTGTCTATTGCCTATGGTACATGGAATCGAAAAAGTACATGGATCTTTGCATTTTTAGGGTGTTGGTTTAATGAGGGCTGAAACATTGTGCCCCATGTCAAATCTTTCATAACCTTTTAACGTTATTTTGTGTATGCACAACCCTTTTAGAAATTTCGCATATCTTGAAATTTACCTAATTGCTTCAAGGAGGAGAATATTCACTTCCACCTTCCTGAATGTATCCAAGATCTCCTTGTCCATATTTGCCTAATCCATTTTTTTAGTCTTCATTGTTTGATAGTATTTCAGCAAGTGTACTGAATCATTGCAAGAAATAATAAAATGGTAGTACCGAGTGTCGAACTCAAGGATTGCATTTTACTATTGAGTTGTATTTAATTACTAAAACTGAACAAAAAGTTTCTGAATTGATTGAAATAATATTTAAAATTAACAACGATAATAAAATTGATCATTTATAATAAGAAAAATGTTAGGAATGAATTTCACTTCGAATCCAACCTTAGTTTCTAATATGATCCTAGTTACTAAATTCCTTTATTGAATTATTACCGAATTCTCTTTATTATTCTTGCCCTAATGTCTTAGTGACAGAACCTTTAATTCCAAAGTAACCCCTAATTCCTTAATGCATTTTAAGATTAGAATTAAGCTGTATGGTACAAGAATTCTCTTTTTAAACTGCTGCATTTGCAACAAATTTAATTGCTTTCATGAGCAACATCTATCAGTAGACTATAATATCATGAATTTCTTATCTCAGGTATTCGTAAAGTCCACTTATGTTTCAAAATACGAATCGTAGAACATTTTAATGTTGATCAAGCAATAAAATACATTAAGCACATAGATGAGAAACATAATTAAATAAAAGCATTCATAGAACTAGAAATCAAATCAGAAAAATAAGGGTTTCATCTTGTTTCACTCATCCCTAACAAATAGGGTTTAATTACTCATGACAGAGATACAAAAGATAGAGATTAAAGAAGAATTACAAGAAGTATTCATGAATGATTCTTGATAAAACTCCATCAATGGTGTTAGAAACAGCCGTCTCCGAGTTTCTCCGCTAAGACACAAATCTCCAAACTTCTCAATAGTAAAAAAAATCCATAAAAAGTGAGCAAAATGTGTTTTAATGTGTTCTTATGTACGCCACTTGCCCCATACGCGTTTCAGGCGCACCTTGGCAAAATCAAGATGTAAAAATATTGTGGAAATACGGCTCGGGAGCGCTTCAAGTGCACAACATCTTATGTCTGGCGTTTAGTGCATTTTTCACCTCTTTTCCGGGGTCTTCATGAAAGTTGCAGCTATGGATCTTAGCTTTCATTATCACTTGGTTTGACTCCAATTAGACATCTACAACTCCATATAGATCATGTAGATTTCTCACCAAAATTCAACACTGCACTAAAAGAAAGAAACAACACAAAACTACAAAAAATATCTACTTAATCAAGGAAATAAGAACATAAACATTTCATTAAATCCAAGAACTAAAATAAAAAAATATATCAAATAACTCCTTAAATTAATTAATGATTAAAGATAAATAAGACTAAAAACAAGGAAAAATATATCTTGCTCAACATCAACATGTTTAGGTACTAAAGTCCCTTCAACAACCTTGTTATTTTTTACAACAGTAGTTTCAAGTACCTTTGATATTTCAACAACTTTGCATGACCTCAAGGTAATTGCACTAACATTTGGAACATTTGAATTTACTATTGAACGGGCAGGTATTTGGGTTGATCCCATGAGTCTGCAATTGATTAATTGAAAATAGATATTTTGGACAACCATATGTTTTCCAAGGTTTTCCAATGAAGGTGTGTTGTTATGTTGTTGCTGCCTAGGTTGTTTTTGCGTAGATGAATTCCCCCATCACAAGTTGGGATGGTTTCTCCAACCAGGATTGTACCTCTTAGATGACATATCATAATTGACTCGAAGATTGTATACGTGTGTTGCATATGCTTGACGATCATCAACAATTGGATCTTCTTGCAATGTAGGACATAAATTTGTAGGATGTTATGCAAAAGTGCAAATGCCATAGACCTTTACTACTTGGGATTTACCTACTGTCAATCTTTTTACCAATGAAGTAAGCTCATCAAGTCTGCTCTCTGGGTTTTGGTGGGAAGAAGCTTGAATCTCGTTCATTCACTTTGTCAACACCATTGAATTGTTTTTAGTTTTAAAATATTGAGAATTAATGGACATATTCTCAATCAAGGCTTTTGTTGCTTTTGGGGGTCTTATCGACAAGTGTTCCCCCACTAGTAGCATCCAAGATGCTTTTATCCATAGGTGGCAAGCCTTCATAAAAATACTAGATGATCATTTATTCAGAAATCTGATGATGGGACAACTAACCACTAATTTCTTGAATCTCTCCCAATACTCATGCAAGGATTCTTTGTTAATCGACCTAATACCACATATTTCTTTTCTGATTGAAGTAGCGCTAAAGGCAGTGAAGACTTTTTATAGGAACAACTTCTTCAAATCATTTCAACTTGTAATAGAACCTAGTTGAAATTAGCATAACCAGACCTTGGCAGTAATTTGAAGTGAGAATGGGAAGACTCACATCTTGATATGGATTTTCTGTGACACCTTGAGGCTTCATGGTAGAACACACAACATCAAACTCTTTCATGTGTTTGTGAGGATTATCACCTGCAAGACCATTAAACTTTGGAAACAAGTGTACTAAATCATATTTAACATCAAATGGTATAGTAACTTTATAATATTCGATACACAATGCATTATAAGTGACAACATGTGCAACAAGTTGACTTAAGGTTCTATTATCCATATTTTGATTAGTAAACTCACTCTCATAGTCAGAGTCAAATAAGGTATGACTTAACACATAATCACTTTCACTACCTAATTCGTTAGCATTAACAACCCTGTTAAGTCTACGAAGTAAATAAAAAGTTTTATCAATTTTAGGATCAAGGGAATGCATGTTCACTGAATTGGCCCTAGTCATGCATCATAAGAATGTAACAATGCAATGCAACAACACAATTATGAAAATTCCTTATTGCTAAAATTATAGTGGAAAATGAAATTCTAAAACTCATAAAGATAATGCATGTTGTTTTTTAGATTTTTTGAGAATATGTAAAATTCAAAAAATTAAAAAATTGGTCTAAACGAAGGATTTTGAGTGTCGGCCCTTTGGAATGAAATTGGGCAGTATCTTGAAGTGAGAATGAGAAAGCTCTTAGGTTCGGACGAATTGAGAAACAAATTACAATCACGTATTATAATGATTAATCCATTGGTTCGAGAATTTTAAACTTATCATAGATTTTATCAACTTCTAAATTTTAATTCTATTTCCGTTTAACAATCAAGCGTCGAAAAACTACAATTTATTTAATTTAGAAATTGAGTTCTCTTAAACAAAATTTATCAATTCTATGGAGATTCAAATTCAACAATCAGAATAACAATGTAGTTGGATAAAAAGAAATAGGATCACAACGTGAAATTAACATTATAAAATATATCTCAATATCTTGATGAAATTATGAAACAGTGGATTAATATTAGAAATTAGTCTTCCATCGAAAATGTTCTACTTATCCAAAAAATAAGAAAACTTTGAGTACCTGTATTTCTTTCTAAAAGTCGAACTCCACACTTACTAAAAAAACCAAAATATATAGTACTTGAATTTGGGCTCTAAAAGCTCCAGGGGAAAAACAAGTGGCCCAATACTAAATATTGCTACCAAAAAAAAAAACTTAGGTCACGTAATCAATAATTTAAACCCAGTAAAGTTCCAAATTGAACTTTTGCGCCAACATAGAAGTCAGAACTCTGTTTTTTAGGTTTCCAACCCCTGCTTGCATGCGTCAATCCGATATCCATAGCTTAAGTTATGGTCTGCAGAGCGAGCAACAATCAATATGCAAATAATAAAATTAAAACTCCAAAATGTCACAAGTTTAGAAACATGTTAAATAACTAATCTAGATTGTAAAGAGCTTTCAAAATGTCACAGTATAAAGGTAGAAACATGTGCTCAAATGCATTGATCAATTGCAAAGTTGGTGAATGCTATGCCTCTTTATTTTGTCTATCCTCCTTTAAATACACTATTGAAAATTAAAATTTGATAAAATATTTTATACTACCAAAAAATAGAATCCAGTAAAAATTCAAAAACTTAGAAAATCAAACGAGGATTCTACCCTGCACCCCCACACCTAAACTTGTTACCTCCCCAATCAACGTGAAAATACAATTTTACTCTTTTAACTATCTATCAAAAACTTCAAATTTTTTAACTTCTCATTTTTTCACTCCTCTTTCAAAACTTTAGAAAAATTACATTAACCTTTGAAAATTTCAAAGTTCCGAAACATAAAATTTCCAGAATTTTCAAAACTTTCGAACAATTCGAAACTTTTGAAATAGAAAATTCCAGAATTTTTGAAATAGGAAAATTTCAAAACTTTCCATATTTGGAAACTTTCGAAACTTTTTAAATTTTTGAAATGTAATCCTTATTTCGAAAATTTGAAACTTCCGAAACTCTCAATTTTAAAACTTATTATAAATGGTTAAAAGGGTAAAATTATTTTATCATGTGTCTTAAAGGGGTGACAAGTACACTTGTAGGGGTGTAGAATATATTCTTTAAATTAAACCTGAAAATTTGAACCTAAATTTATTTTGGACTTTTATGGGCCGGCTTAACGAAGCTCGTTTCAAATGCAGGTTTGAGGCTAGGCAGCTTGCGTACCACTAATACTAATTTTATTATTTATTTGTATTCTTTAAATTAAAATAAAATCAAAAGAGTTTAATTGGTGTTTTTACCTCCAATATTAGTATGTTAGTCTCACCACAATTACTAAGTCATACTTGTATCTTCTAAATTTAATTGATACGAAACATAGAGTAAAAAAGTTATATTAAATCTTAAACTCATGTGAGAAATCTTACACGTCAAACAAAATGAGATAAGAGGGAGTAATTATTTTTATCTATCCTGGACATGAAATGTTTTAGCTTGTTTAACATGCTTGGTTAAATTAATTTGTATAAACCATTTGTAATCAATCTTTGTATAACTTTCATTTATGAAACAAAATCAAAAGTTTAGGTGAGTTAAGTTCTGAAAGTTCACCTTAGTGCAATAAAATCTAAAAATTAAATTTTTTATATTTTATCTATCAATGAAGTTGAATAATTATTTAATACACATGAGAAAAGGCAAAAATTAATACTTATAAGATAAAATAAATTCATACTTTAAATTATTTAAATAAATAAATAAATATAAAAAATAGCGTGATTTCAAATTGATTGATTGTTATGTACTATAACCAACAAAATTTTAAGGTATACGAATGTTAATCTTTTTATATTTTATATGCAACTCGAATTTACATATATTATTGTAAGAAATAAGTTGAATCTTTATCAACTAAAGAAATATTAACTTAAGTGTATATTATTAAAATATTTTATATTTAATGGTTTTTGTATTATTTTAAATTTATTTACATTCAAATTGATAATATATAGTGATAGTTTTTAAATTAAAAGTTCAACATATCCTTAAGGTTTTTATTATTAGTTAATGTTAATATAAGTATGTTACAACTTACAATGATCAGTTTATAAAATTCCAAAATGCAAGAGGGAAAAAAGTGAATAGAGTAATCTCATGATGCACATGAGGTGGAGTGTGATGAAAGTGGCATCTTTAAAGTTCAATGTTGAGTGCTGCCAATAAGCTGAAGTGTCATGTATGTCTCTCAACCATATGTGATCCCACTTTATGGAAAATCAAATCAAATAATTTATATTTATTTTTAATATATGCTCAAAGTAAGAGACAAACCACAATTCCAAAAAAATTCGTACCCTTTGTTCCCTATTCACTGCAAGCCAGCCACGCTCAGTGTGAGGACTTGAAAGCTCAACTGGCTGATGGTTACTTGTAAAGGGGTCCACAACTAAAAATAGAAACTAACATTAATGTACTTTACACACCCATGAAAGCTTTCCTAAATTAGTAACTCTAATTACCCCACCTCTATAAATTTTTTCAATAGACCCTATGCCTAAGGATAAGTTATTGAGTATTTTTGGGTTAATGGACCCCACATATAGTGAGAAAAAAAATTATGAGTGACTTTAATTAATGTCATGTGACTTCTCACACTTTGTTTACCCCTTTTATCTTTTTTTCAACTATTTTCCTATTCTCACACCCTTTGTGGTAAATCCTTGTTTTTGGAGGTAGTTGGTTTATAGAGTTCTCGTGGATTGGAAAATATATTTTTTATGGTAGTGCCTATTTTGCTAGTCACAGCAAATATGTACCAACCATGTGACACCCCATAAAGAAGTAATGTGCTATGAGTGCATATTGCACTAGCTAGGATTAATCTTGCCAAAGGTTATAAATTTATATTCATTATATACAATGTAAAAGAAAGTGCCAAAGAGAGAGAGTTTTTCTTTTCCCCTCTCAATTTCTTTCATTTATATTCATTTTTAGAAGAGGTGTCGTGTACACGTTTTTGCCTTCAGATTTGCTGGTGATGTCAGGACTAGGAAAACAAAAAACAAAATAAATATAATATAGTAGTACAAACGGGTAAAATGTTCCAAAACACAAAATACATTAACATCATATAAGTGGTGACCGATCTTAGCTAAAATATTTGGAGAAATAATAAATACTAATTAAAATATTATAATTAAAACTTTTATATATATATATATATATATATATTATAAACAAAAATTAAGAAAAAAAAAAGACATTTTTATCAAACAAAGTATATTAATTGTCAATTTTTATAAGTTATCGAAGGAATTTGAATTCAATGTCTCAAGATGACATCAACACAAAATAAAAATAGAAAATATAAAAAGAGTTATATACCTCGAATTAAAAGGATTTTCATTTGTTCTTTTAAAGACTTGAAATCATCAATAGTCAGTGGCGAGCGGGCAGGTGCCACGGTATCCCTTATATTTTTTTAATATATATAATAACTATATATCATCAATTATTTTTTTTATATATATAATAATGATAGATTGTCAAAGTAATAGTGATAAATTATTAAAATATCCTTAAACCTTTATAGTTTTGAGAAATTTACATCTCATCTTGCCTATCCCCTTTCCACCTATGTCCCTCTCTTCTCTCAGATCATCTTTGTTCAATTTATTCTCTCTTAGAATTTATACCAATAAAATAAATAAAAAAATTAATACAACAAGCTCTATACGTAGATAAACTACCTAATATCGAAATATTGAAAGATAAACTAACTAATATCGAACAGAAAAACTCTAATACTCTAGTTAGCAACTCAACTAATAACTATTAATAAAATTTTACCTGTTAACCATTGATATATGATACAATGTGATACTATTTTTTAATTGTGAATTGTTTTAATTAATATGTGTATATTTTTAAGAGTGACATGATATTTAAACATAAAAAATTTGATGTATTTTACAAAAAAGAAAGTTTTCAACAAAGATGAAAATCATAAAAGAGATATATTTTATTTGATTGAATTGTGTGAAGTTCTAAAAACTTGTGTGAATTTTGTGACTTGTAAAAATTGTAAAACTTGTGAAAATTGAAATTCTTACTTTTGCAACTTGTCTACTATGTATGAATTGTGTGAAACTCTAAAATAAAACTATATGACTTTAAGAATTTCAATTATAATATTTTAGTTAATACTTGTCGCTCTTCGACTCCCCCGATATTTTGTGCAAGATCCGCCACTATCAATACTTGAATCAAAACTAAAGTGTTCAACTATTTTTTTCCAATATAAAATATCATATTGTCAACGAGAAATTTATCTTCTCTATCTTATTACACAATATTGTCTTGATTACTTTTCATTTTGAAAATAATCTTTATGTAGTAGTTGTAGAAACCTAAAGAGTTAATATAAGGAGGATTAACCATCAATCAAGTAATATAAAAGTCTTCACAGTTTTTTTACTTTTATACACTTAGCATACTACATCGCTGCCATTTACATTTTTCATTACAATTTTTTTTATAAAGAATGTTCTCCTTATTTTAAACAAGCTTTCTTATCTAAGTGATAACTTGATATAATTGCTTTTATAAGGTCACAATTCATACTCCCTTTTCTTGTGACATAGTATTCTACTTCAACAAGTTGGATTAGGCAAATTTATCATACTACAAATAGAAGAAAAAAATATATGAGCTCCAACAAGTGTCTCTGACTCGTTTTAGAGTGTCAATCTGATTTGGTTCATCAATCTCTAGAAAAAAGTGAAATCTCCTCCAATATGGCATCTTTCAATTCATTATGACATTTACTAGAGGAACATATATAAGGTTTTCAATTCATTCAAATTCCCTCTCATATTATTAGTACCATCATATCCTTATTCACAAATATCTGAAACCTGAAGAACATGTCGAGAAAAGAACACCACAAATTGTCTTTTTTTAAGAGTGATAACCATAGTCTTCTCAACATGCACAAGATCAAAAAAATTGTTCTTGTATACAACCATTTTTATCCATAAACCATAAAATAATAAATTTGCTCCCTCTGAGATCAAGTACGCGATTCATCAACAAATATGCAAAATTTAGAATCCCCAATCTCTTATTAGATATAGATTTTCACTACACTATACTATATGAAGAATTCTCTAGCACCACTTTTTGAAGTTCATCGTTGTGAAGCAATAGAACACTTGAGACTAAGTCTATATTTGCTGATTTGATTGGAACTTTGCAAATTATGACATTAATTATGATGCTCATAGATAGATTGGACAAGTCTTGAGAAATTTTTCAAGCATTATTGTGAGATGAACAAAGATTCTCTTCAATCTCTATAGAATGAGTGAAAATATTCTCTATGAAAATGAAAGTTCAAATCAGTTTATAAATGAGACATGATTTGACTGGCAAAAAATAATGTATTTTAATTGAAATAACCACTTTGTAACTGTTAAATTTTATGTATTCACCATAACAAAATAATAACAAAATTTATATTAAATTTTTTAACTAGAATATACATAGGAAAACCCATCCCAATAAAACCAAACCATTGTTCTTAATGCAATTCCTTAATTGGGTACGATCATGACAAGAGACCTATTCAATACAAATTAATTGTGATGAAAATAGACAATTATAGAAGTGCATGAGATATGGAATATTTGCATAGGAAACTATTGACAAATGCAATCGAATTAATTGTGATAGGGCAATTTATACACAAGAAATTTGGGTTAATAAAGTAAACATTGAATTGCCCTAGATTTAAAATGCAACAATGATAGAAAAACTTCTAACAAAGAATTCAAATGAAACACATTACACTATGGTTGATTTTTTCAAAAGTAGTTTGGTATCAATTACAATCAAAATAATGAGAATGTTTAGATAAAACTCACCTCCAAACTCCAATATAAAAAATATAATGAAAAGATAATCATGAAAAAAAATATTACATGGAGAAACAATGACAACGATATTTTTATAGTAGTTTCTCTATTTTGTTATCACTTGTGGAGTACATCTAGTCTCAATTTAAATGAATGGGAGTTTGTTCCTTTATTATATTGAACACTTACAAAATCAATCGACAATTGTTGCAAAGCTTGTACAACAGCCCCTTCGTTTCTAAATTTTTGTAAACCTTATTTTTTGAAATAACGATCAAGAATAAATTTGAACCACTATTTTCAAGATGAAGCAACTTGCAAAATTGATCTTGCAAGATATAAACCAGTAGAGTAACTACCTCTCTAGAAACTGAAAAGAAACCCCTTTTTAGATCTCCGACGTGCAATTGATTGATATCTCTTCAATGGCTCATGTTTAAAACAATCATCCCAACAAGAGATGAATTCGGCTCCACTAGATTCAGTGAGCCCACATTAACAAATTCGAGACATTGATAGTCATTCAATAAAAATTAGATGATTTAGATTTAAGCTATGTATTTTAAATTATATAGATAAATTTACAATCAGTATTTGTGAATTGGTTGATCAATATCATACATACATTGATGGCTTGAATAGGTGAATGCATGAAATTCCCAAATACAGGGAATCCAAATTCAACAAGAGATACCTCACCCTTGTTGTTTCTCACTCAAAAACACACAAGACTTGCACCCAAAAAAGTTTTAATCTTGATTATGATCTTGAATGAACGAATGATGATGAAGAGATGAAATATTTCAATATTAGAATGATGAAACATATCAATAGTTAATGAATATGAGTTAGTTAGTTAATATAAAATGCATCATAATTGAAATAACTAATTTGAAACTATCAAAAACTAATTTTGCAAGTTGTGTGAATAAATTTATATTCTTGTGATTGATTCATAGGTTTCTTGACAGTCCAATATTTTATCCAAAAGTATTGTGAATTGATTCACAAATTTATGAGTCAATTCAAAAAACCTTTTGGAACTTATGTGAGTTGATTCACATGTCAGGTGAGTTCAGTCACATATCACAAACATCCTAGAATGGTTTCAAAGATATTTGTAAATGAACCTACAAACATATGAGTCGATTCAAGACATTGAAAAACACATATAAAAGGTTTTAGTGGTGTTCTAAACATATTCCTAAAATGAAACTAATGTTATGCACGATAAAAATGAGGTTTTCACAAGTTTCCTTCTTCTCGATTCAGAAACATTTGTGGATATTGTGAATTGTAAAATCAATAAAGGCACCCAAAACTTTCTAAATTTAAATAAACCTAGTTTTGACATACATCAAAACACACTAAGTCAACCCTAAAGAAAATATGCATTTACATAATCAACTTTTCATAACTTAAATAAAAGGTGACACATCATATACAATGGTCTAAAACACGCAATACATAGCCTATTCCACTGTCACCACTATGATTCTCACATCATAATGGTTGATGTAGACATAGCTATCATGGACCATCCTTATTTTATAAATCAACTTAATCTAGTTAATGTATATCTAGAGTTAATATCTTTGTACTATCTTAATCAATGAAACACATATTACTAACACAGTTTTATACAAAAAAGCAACTCGGTGATGTTCAATATATGAACATTCAAATAGAATAAAAATAGTTAACAAAAGTAAAGCTAGCATGAAAATAAATAGAAACATAAATTGTGATGTTATATTACTTATTGAGAATGATTATGATAAGTGGAAAAATAATATGATTAAAATCTCTTTGAATTACCAGTTGTACAACAACAAACGAAGTTGAAATCAATTTAGATTTGACAAAGTTTGAGTGTTTAAGGATTTATGAGACACTTGAACTTACCACTATGAAAACATATGAATTTTTTAAGTTAAAATGTCCTTATATATATATATATAGGTTATGTGGAATTGGTTATGCAAGACTAAGAACAATTGTTATTTTTGAATTTTGGTCAATATAATTATATAAGAAACAAAACTCTAATCGATTAATTGAGTAAAAAGTAGGTTTTACTGGTACGGAGCTAGCGTAATAACCGATTATCCAACTTATACTAGTTGATTAACTATTTACCTCTAGTGATGTTATCTCGATGTCTAAGCATCTAAATATCCAACGATTGACATTACTGTATTCTCAAGGCTTAAAACTAATTAATAAAAACTTGGATGTTACACTTATTGTCCAAATGTATTTATCAACAACCACAATTTTTATTTTTATCAGAATCAACGTTTGCACTTCTTTTATAACAAAAAAGTTTGCAATGGTCAATGTTAGTAATTGATATTGTTAATAATGTTAGTATTTTGTTGAAGGTTTGTATTGAACATGCACCCTCCTTATCACTCAACTCTCAAACTCCCCCTCTTCATCTACTAAACCAACCTTATATATTTTTATTTTTTTATAAGAGGTTAATGTTAGCATTAATATATTGTATACGTGGATAAAGATATATTGAATCACATTTACATGATAAGGAATTTATTTTATTTTTTTGAAGAGAGGAAGGGTCATTGCCCTTGTCCTCCTCCCCAGATTTGTCCCTATCTCCACACAAGGCTATGAAAACTTATTAACATTATTGATGATTTAAAATGTATAAAAAACACTTCAAACTTAAATTTCAAGTCATATGTACATTTGCTTTCTCTCTCTAAACTCAGTCCTATTATGTTACTAATATTTTTTTTTAAGAAACATTTAAAATATTTTATGTTAAATGTACTTACACTTTGATTATTATTTTATATTTATTATTTCATTATTATGTAGAAATCACTTATTAAAATAAAATGGGAGGAAAAAATGACATAAATGATTGATTTCAAACTAAAAAAATGGTCCTAAAACACCTCTTCTATTTATAAAAAAGTAAGGTGGCTAGATTTTTTTTTATGAAGGCGGCTACTTCTGAAAATGAATATTTTTGCAATGAATCTTCAAACAATCATATAAATATGTATCTGTTATTAAAAAAGAATGTCCCTTCACATAACACCCTCTATCCTAAAAATATTTTAAAGCACAAATATAATTAAAACACGAGTAAATTAATATAGATTTAAAAAATATTCAATCATAAAAAGATCATAATTTGAAAACATGTTGAAATAACAAAATCAAATAGATCAATCCCAAAAGTTGCCACTCTATTCAGAGCTGACTCTATACAATCTTAATTTATTGGTCAACTAACATGTCTACAAACAACATATAATAAATTACTATCTACTTCATTGATGGCATGCCAATGTCTATGTCTCTTCCTCACTAGCGAGTGCTTCATCTGCTGTTATCTCATCATTTACCCACAAACGTAGTGAGTAAGCATACACATGAGAAACAAACGACGGTGAGCCATCATTTTAAAAGTATAATCTACTAGAGCAAAATATATTAAATGTACAATCAACAATTAAAATTTACAATAAAAAATATAAATAATACATGACAGCACGTATATGAATGCAACACATATACATTACATAACATTTACCATCAATAGTGTCTGTCTAACAATACTTTAGCCCATATCTACGATTAGATGTGCTATAACAAATTAACAATTATCATCAACACATCAAGGAACATGTATAATAAATAACATTAACTTTGTCCTAAATCTTTAGTCTATAACTTAATATCTAAATACTTGTAACAAGTTAGTTAAATATTATTAACCTAATTAATCATTCTGACTTAATTTAATCAATTAATTTTAAGACTCAAATTGATTTAATAATTTATTAGTAATTTTCCGATTCTAATTCTTTACTTAATTGATTATCTAAACCTTATTAGCCGATTATCCTTAACTCATTATATATTTTAAGTCCTGATTACTATCCTAATCAATGAAAGGGTTTCACTAATTAATTATTAATTTAACTTAGACATTATTCATTTCTAGACATTATTTAATCGATTACCAAAACCTAAATATCAATTATTCTATCTTAACTAAAACTAATCGATCATTCCTATGTCACTATCCGATTAATCTTAAAAAGCCATCTCTTTTCTACATACTAATCAAATTAACCTCCTAACAATATTAATCAACCATTACATCATAAAACAAAACAAAAATTGTAGTTTCATTAAAAGCAAAGACATTTGAACATCCATTATCATCATTCAACATCAAAGATATAAACACATACATATCACAAAGTCTTGTAATACATATCATCATGCATAATAATCATAGAAACTATCAAACATCATCATAAAATCATTTCTTATTGGAAATGACCCTTGGACTTTAGAAGAGTGAGGAGGTGGAATAAAGAAGTCCTAACTTTTCAGAAAATTTTAAAACAAATTGTATGTTTTTCGTAAATGTAGTGGTAAAGGCTAATTCGTATTGGAATATTTGCATTGGAAACCATTGAGATATGCAATCAAATTAATTGTGATAGGGAAATTTAGACACAAGAAACCTAGGTTAATTGATTTAATCAAACAAGATAAATGTTGAAATATTGCACTAAATATAAAATGCAACAATGATAGAAAAACTTCTAACAGAAAATTCAAATCAATCACATTACATTGTTGTTGATTTTTTCAAAAGCAGTTTTTGTACAATTACAATCAAAATAATGAGAATGTTGAAAAAAATATAGCTCTATACTCCAATATAAAAACAAACTGTGAAAAGACAATCATTAAAATAAAAATATTACATAGAGAAAATATGACAATGAGATTTTTATATTAGTTTCTCTACTTCTTTCTCGCATGTGGAGTACATCTTGTCCTAATTTAAATGAACGAGAGTTTTTTCCTTTATTATATTGAACACTTACAAAATCAATCGACGATTGTTACAAAGCTTGTATAGTAACCCCTTTTATAAACATTCATAAACCTTATTTTTTGAAACAATCTTCAAGAATAAATCTAAACCACTATCTTCAAGATGAAGATAACTTATGAAATCAATCTTACAAGCTATAAACCTATAGAGTAGCTACCTCTATAGAAACTAAAAAATACATCAATTTTTAGATCTTCCACTGCAGCTGATCGATATCCCCTCAATCACTCGCGTTTAGAACAATCATTCCAATAAGAGATGGATTCAGCTCTACTACAGTCAGCAAATCCACATTAACACATTCGAGACATTGATAATCATTCAATCAAAATTAGATGGTTTAAATTTAAACTCAGTATTTTAAATTATATAAGCTCGCATTTACAAATGTTTTAATGATGCGTTGGCACATCATTTAAATAAGTTTAAAAACATATAGAATTTATCTTTTGTAAAACATTGATTCCTTAAAATTGTAAAAAGAATAAAAGTAAACTACTTCATAATTATTACTTTTGAGGGTGTGATAGTAAGTGAACACATTAGATGAACATAAAGATGTCCAACGTACATGATGACACAAAGATGATTCTCTAAAGGATTGTGGAAAAAAATAAGTGGTCTTAAATAAGAGTCATTTGCACATGAGATTCCTGAGAAGTCTCACACACACTCACACACATCAACACATATTATTATTAATGTCAAATGTATTGTCAATTCATGGATAGATATACTTAAGTAGTGCTTTTGATGCCAAGTGAACACATCTTTCAAATAGCTTTCAGTGCCTTGATATAAGGCTTTGTGGGGTTGAAGTGACCACTATCAACGAATCCAACAAATTCTTTGTCCGGTGTTGGAAAGAGACCTCATCGTTATTAATCATTCGCATAACGCGATATTTTTATATAAGTGTTCATTATTTGAGCAGCATTTTATTTGTCATTTGAATTTTATTTGTGTAAAAGATTTTACATAATCAATATATTATAATTAATTACCACTAATTATGTAGGTCATTTTAAAAAAATTGTTAAAAATTTCAAATATTTTCAATGATTTTATAAACATGATTGATCGATAGTATAAAAATTATTTATACTAGTGACATATAATATATTAAATCTTTATCATTTTAATTAGCTAAAATAATTGAATATTACTTTTGCATGTAGATCTAATTTAATTTCTAGGCATGTGTATCATATGTTTATCGTTTTTTCTAGAGATATCATATCATACGCTTATCATGAGGCATATTATTTGATTTGCTATTATGATTGAAACAATTTCTTTTTACTACGATGTATATGTCTTCTTCTACTTTTCCTTCTATCTATTAAAATCAAGTATATGTTTTTAAGGTCCCTTTTTTCCATTATGCCTCTTTCTTTTTCAATGATATATACTTGAATATTCTTACAATTTGAAATTTCTTTTTTTTTGCAACGGAGTAATTTTTCATACAATTTGATTTAAGTCTAATTTTGAGTAAATACTTAATTTGCTCTTTAAAATTATAGATATGTATTCTCATTTAGTTCCTTTAATTATTGATATTCCAAAATTATCTCTAAAAATTAAGAATTTTAATCCAATCTATCAATTTATTGGTATTTCCAAGGATCATAATGAGATTATATTGAAAATATTGATGATGATTTTGAATCTAGATGGATAATGTCAAATGTGCATTTGATAACTGATTCGAATTGGATCAATTTGAACAGTCAACTTTGATTCTCAAAGTATATTTTGTATCCAAAGATGTGGCAGTACTAACAATCACTTTGACGATCAAGTAAACAGTTGTTTAAAGAGAGTATGTGGCAAGATAGAATGAGAAATGTGTACACTTTTTGGTGTTGGAGACATTATTTATATAGACAAAAGCCCGAACCTATTGGAGACAGGGTGTTAAATGGCATTGAATGCCGAAAATTCTTCGCCGAGAAGAGCGAGAGTAATTGTCCCCGACCGTTGAGCTAGGTTTGACTGTAAGTCCAAAAACCCTAAGACTTTCGCAAGGGGTAGTCGTCTTGGGTCGGAATGGTAAAATAAGGATGGATTGGACTTTAGGCCGATCCGAAATTGTAACACAACTATATAGACATAAGGACGAATTTTTACTAACTTTTTATATTTTGATCACTTTGAATTTAGATTATATACAAAGGACTACATGTTTTTGGTTAGGTTTTTTATTTAAACTATTTTATTGTTTTTTATTTAATTAAATTGCTAATTTTTGTAAAATATATACCTATACTTAAAAAGGATACCAAATCTTAGTATAATATTTTTTCTTTCAATATTATCCTCTATTTAGACTATCTTATTTATAATTTTGGCAATCCATACTAATCAAATAACAATCTTTTAAAAGTATTATTATTTTATTGAGAAATGGTCGTCTACATGCTAGTATTAATAGTATAAGTTCTAAATTGATAGCTCCTACAATTTCATGGACTAACTTAAGTATTTATTCGTCTACATGTGTTAATTTTTTCTTTAAAACTTTTTTTAATCAATATCTGTAATTTGAATTTTTTTCATATATATATATGAGAGAGTATAAGGGGTGTCCGACCAATATACAACAAATATGGGATGAAAGGAATTTAATCTCTAAACATATATAGATTATGAGAGTGACTAAGTAATTCTATTTTATATGTTTTATAAGCTAAATAAAGATATAGAATTTAATATAAATGAAAAAATTATCTTTATAGAAATATTCATTTTAAAAATTAATATTCATATCTTTTTGTAATTTTGAATATTATTTTATTTTTGAATTTCTATATTTTATAGATTTTCAATTTGTTAGATTATATAAAATATAAAACAACTACTATGATAAAATCATACATATTTTTTACAGTTATTTATTAATATTTTACTTTTAATTTAATATCAATTTATTTTTATCTTTATTTATATTTTATTATATTTTAATTTTTTATATTTTAAATTATATTTTATTAGAGCAATTGAGTGAATTATTTTTCTGATACTATCTTGTTGGTTTCTAATTGAAGTCATATTCATAATAAATTTGTTAACTAAACAAAATATGATAGTGTTAAGGATAAGCTTATCATATATTATGGGTTTATTAAACGTAGGATTAAGACAAAATATGATAGATGTTGGGAAAAATCAGAGATAATTAGAGATAATTATCTCAATTATGCGGAATATTTTTCTCCCCACCTGTGCAGATAAATGGCCAAACAGAAAATACAATTCCAAGAGCAATAATAATTGGCAGAAAATTAAATATGAGACAAACGCAATTTTTAACGTGAAAAACTTCCCTCAAATTGAGAGAATAAAAACCACGGGACCTAGTCCAGTAAAACTTCCACTATAATAAATAATGGGTACACCAAGAGTCTTCCTAATAACAATAGGGAATATCAATGAACAATAACAACTCTATAACAACTTTATAACAACCTTCCACTAAAGTGGGTATGCCAAAGTAACTCTCAGAGAAGATAAAACTACTCAAATTATATATTAAAATAACAAAAACAGTGGTAGGAATAACATGCTAAATTTGTAGATCAAACGGAGCAAGTTTGCTACACCCGTTACCACCACTGGAACCAAACCCTTATTTTTCTTCTCTGGCAACCGTTTTTCTTTCGTTGTCTTTCTGTGTTTCTTCTTAGGGATTTCTAAATCCCTTTTATTACCTTCAAGTGGGCCAAGCCCATTAAAATCTTTTTTTTTCCTTTTTCTTTTTATTTCAATAATAATAATACTAGTAAAATTGGTGGGTTCCACTTGGGGAGTGAGCCCACCCAACAAATATCCCCCTCACGACTCAAGTGGGAAGGTACTGCTCAACCATGCCAGCTTTCTTTCTGCAACATATCATCTTCGACACAGGCAAGGTCTTCGTCATCATATCTGAACCATTCTCATCAGTATGAATCTTCTCAATTAAAAATGACTTCATTTCCAGTGCATCTCGTATCCAATGATATCGCACTTCAATATGCTTCGACTTTGCATGAAAACTCGGATTTTTGCTGAGATGGATCGCACTCTGACTGTCACAGAATAACACAAACTTGTCTTGCTTGAGGCCTAACTCATGTAGGAATTTCTTCATCCACAAGAGTTCTTTGGAAGCTTCAGTTGCTGCAATGTACTCAGCTTCAATAGTGGACAAAGCAACACACTTTTGTAGTCTTGATTGCCAAGACACAGCTCCCCCTGCAAAAGTCATCATATA
>NC_021166.2:51086069-51086460 GCF_000331145.2 Cicer arietinum
CAAGATGCTCTTTACCTTTGACTTCGAAACCCTCTGGTTGCTCCATATAGATCTCTTCCTCCAAATCACCATAAAGGAATGCAGTTTTCACATCAAGTTGTTCAACTTCTAGGTTCAAACTAGCTGCTAACCCAAGCACAACTCGGATAGAGGACATCTTCACCATAGGTGAAAAGATTTCATCAAAGTCAATACATTTTCTCTGTTTAAAACCTTTCACAACCAATCTTGCTTTGTATCTTGGTTGACAACTATTCTCTTCTGTCTTTATCTTGTATACCCATTTGTTCTTGAGTACTTTTCTACCATTAGGCAACTTTACCAAATCAAATGTGAGATTCTCATGCAAGGAATTCATCTCTTCTTGCATGGCCTTTAACCACTTTTCTTT
>NC_021166.2:51087049-51087986 GCF_000331145.2 Cicer arietinum
AGACATCTTTCCCTGTCCACACTCTATTTGGAACATCACCATCAAGTGGAATAGAAAGAGAAAGATTAATCAAATCCACTGCAGTTTTCATTGCTTCACCCCAAAAGGATTTCGATAATTTTGCATGAGAGAGCATACATCTGATTCTGTCATTAATTGTACGATTCATTCTCTCTGCAACACCCTTATGCTGAGGTGTCTTTGGAACTTTTTTCTCAAACCTGATTCCATGTTCTCTACAATACTCTTCAAAAGGACCTCTGTATTCACCACCATTATCTGATCGAATACATTTCAATTTTCTTCCCTTTTCTCTTTCAACACTTGCATGAAAGTGCTTGAAGACTCCAAATACCTGGTATTTAGATTTCAAAGGAAATGCCCACACTTTTCTAGAGTGGTCGTCAATAAAAGTAACAAAATATGATGCACCACCAAGAGATTTACTATCCATCATACAAACATCAATATAAACTAAATCAAGAATATTTTGCCTCCTATGAGGACCAATATTATGAAAAGAAACTCTATGTTTTTCAGCAAAACAATGAGTGCAAGTTTTTAGAGACATACCTTTCACAGGAAGAAAATTTTTCTTCGCAAGTATGTTGAGTCCTTTCTCACTCAAGTGACCAAGGCGCATATGCCATAAATCAGAAATGCATTCTCAACTGCATTCAACTTCTTCCTTGCATAGCTTCGTAGGCATCCTATAGAGAGAAGTGGAACTTTGCTCCTTTGCAACCACTAGGGACCCTTTAGTGATTTTACATATACCACCACCACCAAAGAAAGTGTGATAAACATCAATATCCAAAGCTTTCACTGAAATCAAAATGAGACGAATATTAGGTACATGTCTAACATTCTTCAATTGAAGCTAACAACCAATCCCAGTTTCAACCCAAACATCTCCCATACCGATAATTTTACATAC
>NC_021166.2:51088690-51095775 GCF_000331145.2 Cicer arietinum
AGTGTTACCCTCAATAGAATCATACAAATCTTTACTGTATAACATGTCTTCCATGAGAGTCTTCCAAAGTGTGTAATTAGAAGAGTTGAGTTTAATCATATTGGGACCTTTATTTTCCTCCTCCATTTAAATGCACAAATCAAATAACCGAGCTCTCAATTATGCGGAATATTTTTCCCCCCACCTGTGCAGATAAATGGCCAAACAGAAAATATAATTCCAAGAGCAATAATAATTGGCAAAAAATTAAATATGAGACAAACACAATTTTAACGTGGAAAACTTCCCTCAAATTGAGAGAATAAAAACCACGGGACCTAGTCCATTAAAACTTCCACTATAATAATTAATGGGTACACCAAAAGTCTTCCTAATAACAATAGGGGATATCAATCAACAATAACAACCCTATAACAACCTTATAACAACCTTCCACTAAAGTGGGTATGTCAAAGTAACTCTCAGAGAAGATAAAATTATTCAAATTATATATTAAAATAACAAACTCAGTGGTAGGAATAACATACTAAATTTGTAGATCAAACGGAGCAAGTTTGCTACACCCGTTACCACCACTGGAACCAAACCCTTATTTTTCTTCTCTGGCAACCGTTCTTCTTCCATTGTCTTTCTGTGTTTCTTCTTAGAGATTTCTAAATCCCTTTTATTACCTTCAAGTGGGCCAAGCCCATTAAAATCTTTTTTTTTCTTTTTCTTTTTATTTTAATTTAATATCAATTTATTTTTATCTTTATTTATATTTTATTAGATTTTAATTTTTTATATTTTAAATTATATTTTATTAGAGTAATTGAGTGAATTATTTTTCTAATACTATCTTGTTGGTTTCTAATTGAAGTCATATTCATAATAAATTTGTTAACTAAACAAAATATGATAGTGTTAAGGATAAGCTTATCATGTATTATTGGTTTATTAAACGTAGGATTAAGACAAAATATGATAGATAATCGAGAGTGTGACATGCCATATCATAATCAACCATTTTCATTTCATCTCAAGAGAAAACACCGATAATAACCCGAAGAAAAACTAGCTAGATAAGCATCATGAAGCTATATCTCTGCCCCTTTTTATAAAACACTTTATAGTTTTTGTGTATATTAACAAAAATAGAGTGTATTTAATATGTTCTTTTTTTTATACATGTACCAATAATACTCTTGTTATGTATATAGTTAACCGTGATATATAATATTCTAAGTGTAACACTTCAATTTTTGTTGCGTTACAAGTGAAATTTTAAACTCAAAAAATAAAAAATACCTTCAAAATATTACTCATTTTTTTTTAATAAAATACTCCATATAATTTTTATTTTTCTTCAAAATCTTTTTCAAAAAGTGTCAACCAAAATAATAACGTTTTTCAAAATCTATGTGTGACTCGATAGCAACAAAAGAGGTCCAACATGTAAGCATGAAACCATACACAGATTTAACTTGAGTAGAGTAAGTTTTCAAAATAATTAAGGTTGACATAGATTACTCTTCATCATATGCATATTTTTCATTGTTTTTAGTTTTATTTATCTTTAATCATTAGTTAATTTAAGGAGTTATTTGATATATTTTGTTGATTTTCGCTCTTTGATTTAATGAAATATTTATGTTATTATTTCCATGATTAAGTAGGGATTTTTCGTAGTTTTGCGTTGTTATTTTGTTTTAGTGCACTGCTGAATTTTGGTGAGAAAGCAAGATGACATATGCTGAGTATTTCAGCCATATCTGGAGTTGTAGATGTCTAATTGGAGTCAAACCAAGTGAAAATAAAAGCTAAGATCCATAGCTACAACTTCCATGAAGACTCCGGAACCAAATTCAGATTCGAAAGAGAAGAAAAATGCAATATACTTCGGACAACAAATGTTGAACGCTTGAAGCGCGCCAGACGCGCCTGAGGCGCGTTTCCAGCCATTCGACACTGTCCAGGCGCGCCTGAAGCGCGTTTTCTGCGCCTGGGGTGCGTTTCCAGCCATCCAACACTGTTCAGGCGCGCCTGGAGCGTGTTTCCTGCGCCTGGGACGAGCGACGCGCGATGCGCATCAGCAACCATAAAAACACAATTTTTCACTGTTTTAGGAATCCTTTTGACTCTGGGGAAGTTGGGAGACTTGTGCCCTAGCATAGAAACTCAAAGACGACCGTTTCTAACATCATTGGAGCATTTTTATCAAAAATCATTCATGAATCCTTCTTGTAATTCTTCTCTAATCTCTATCTCTTTTATCTTTGTCATGAGTAACTAAACCCTATTTGTTAGGGATTAGTGTAACAAGATGAAACCCTTATTTTTATGATTTGATTTCTAGTTATATGAATGAGTTTATTGAATTATTTTTCTCATCTCTGTGTTTAATGTTTTTTATTGCTTGATCAACATTAAAATGTTCTACGATTTGTATTTTGAAACGGAAGTGGACTTTACGAATGCTTGAGATGAGAAATTCATGAATTTGTAGTCTAGACATAGGTGTAGGTCATGAAACCAATTAAATTAGTTTCAAAGCAATAATTTACAAGAGAATTTCTAGACGGTAATGCTTAATTCTAATCTTAAATCTACTAAGGAATTAAGGGTTACTTTGGAATTAAAGGTTCTGTCACTAAGACATTAGGGCAAGAATAATAAAGAAAATTCGGTAATAATTCAATAAAGAAATCCGATAACTCGGATCAAATTAGACACCAAGGTTGGATTCGAAGTGAAACTCATCCCTGGCATTTTTCCTATTATAAAAAGATTAATTTTATTACTGTTAATTTTAAATATTATTTCAATCAACTTGGAAACTTTTTGTTCAATTTAGTAATTAAATATAATTCGATAGTAAAACGCAATCCTTGAGTTCAACACTCGGTACTACCGTTTTATTATTACTTGCAACGATTCAGTACACTTGCTGAAATGCTATCAGACACTCTCATGAAAATATACCTAGGTTATGAATCATCGTCATTGGACATTATTTCCCTTGGAGTACTCTGAACAAACACATGGACAAAGGGCTACTCCAAAAGCATTATCCCAAAAATATCATGTCACCAAGTATCATGTGAAAATCACTTGTGTATCATACATAAAACATCAAAGTATCATTTGACTATACACTCTCCAAATATCATGGGCTCAAAAAAGTAGAAACGACTCAAAAGTTGAGACCTCAACATTCAACCTAACCTAAGTTGATCACAAGCTAACACCAATGTTGGCTTAGCCTACCTCCATAGAAAGCTCACGAGTCTTTTGATGATACACTCCCTTCTATGTGACCCTCACAATCACCATATAACCCCGTGAAGTTCTCACTAAGACCTGGACGACACATCCTCGCCCCAACTATTCCAACAATAATAGAATCACCTATTGGTGTCTCCCAAGGCACATTAAAGAATAAGAGGTACATCTATGGTAACACAGGTAGGTACATGAACCAAAGTAGAAAATACCACTGGAACAACTTAGCTATTTGTGGGTAGGCTACTATGGGTATTGAGGGCACTGTCTCATCCTCAACCCTTACATATCTCTTCTTGTGAGCAACATAATGAACAAATGTCTCTGACCTCCGTAGGATCCAAAGAACGAAGTACACATGAGGGCACTATTGTAGAAATTGCCAAATCATCAATCATGTCTTCCATCAAGCTCTCTTTAATCTGCCACATCAAAACAGGAAATTGTATGCACTTATTGGTAATACTCACAAGAAAAGTCTGATAGTAGTTGTTGTCTCAACCACCAATCAGGTGTATGTCGTTATTCCTGAAGTGTAGTCCCAATTATATGTTGACATCAAATCTCTATTGAGAAATGCATGTGTCGTTTCTGACGTCAGAGCCAACTATAGGAACATATACTCCCTCATTTCTGAGGGTGATGATCAACCCAAGTACACATAACGAATGATAGGGTCACCAACCATGATAAACATATATACATGATTATATCAATAGCAAAATACGTATATAAATATCACATAAATATTTAGACATATATCAAGTAGGAAACATATTATCCACATTATTAAACTCTAATGCAATGTCTATATGCAAGTGCACATGATTCTGGAATATCGTCAACCCCATAAGGGCAAAGCCGACACAAGGACAAAAGATCCACACAAGGATTTTGTCAACATATGGACTGTGTGACCCATACAGAGATGCATGTGTTCCCACCTCATCTTAAATCAATAGCACCCCAAGGAAATACAAACAACTCTCCATCTTGCTTCTTCCTAAAATTTCTCCTTGATCTCCCAAGATCTCAAAGTTTCTCTCTCCACTTTTTATTTACCCACAATCTCACTCAAGATAAGAAAAAGAGAGAGAAAATGTATGTGTGTGTTGTGGCTTCAACCAAGTGTTTTTTAGAGGGAGACAAGATTTGTTTTTTATAATGATGTCACTAGTATAACATCCCACTACACATAAAAATAATTTTATCCCAAAATATTGTCTTTTCAAGATATCATAACTTTCTAAAAGAAATCATCACTTCACATTTTTTATTTCCATCAACTTTATGTACATGTCACTTATCTTGTACCAGTGTACCTTAGTTCACTAATGATAAGAATAATGTTATATATGTTTTCAGTTCTTATAAAATTTCAACCTTTCAATTTTAGTTCTTATAAAATAAAAGTACAATTTTTCATTTCTACAAAATTATCATGCATACAGTTTTAGTCTCTATGATTAAGACAACAATTTTTTTTTTTCATGTATGTTTATGACATTACAAAAATTTATTTCACATATATGTTTATGACATTATAAATTGTTTTTTTCATGTATGATTATGACATAAATTTTTTTCATGTGTATATATAGTATAAATTTTTGAATGATGTTTTACATGCATATTTATAACATTATAATAAACTCTCACATAAAAATTTAGAAATTTTTAACAAGTGATGAATTAAATATGAATTTTTGAAGCTTTTAACATTTAAAAATTTATATTTTATTCATCTTTTGTTCAAAAAATTAAATTTTTGTAGAAAATCATCTTATAATGTTATAAATATATTTTTAAAAAATCATTCAAAAATTATAATGATAAAATAAGTTAATTTAAAAGTAAAAAAGCAAAGTTGTTGATAAAAAAACATTTTAGGGGTCATTATTTTAAAAAAATTAAAAAACTGAAAATAAAATAATATAATATATTTATAGAAATAAAAATTTTATTTAATCCATTCTTCTTGTGATCACTACTACATGTTGGTCCCGAGGTAGTTATGTTAAACATGCATGATCATGTCCATGTATCTTAAAGTGGAAATAAGACCAGGCATTTAGAACACAAACCATGTGTCAATTTTAGCTTTACCTCATGATCATATAATTTGTGTGCTAGCTTCAACATCATGGCATTGATCAACGTCATGGTTCTTTATCACATCGACATATTATAATATTTTGTCTTCGGCAATTTAAAAAAAAAAATATAAATATAAAATTTAAGATTGCCAGCTTATATATTATTTTTAGCATCATGGTTTGTCATGTCTACATCATTGGCAAACACATATATAATTTGAAATGTTGAATAATATAACAAGAATTATGAAGTGCAAGAACTGAAAATGAAACTTAAAGGTGCAAAATTGTAAGAAGAAAAATGATAAATATTAATAACAAGAAAATAATAAAAATGAGGAAGGGAAAAATGAAATGGAGTCACCCTCTTACTTCTCCGGGAAAGAAAAAAAAGTTAATATTGATAAGCTTTATGGTGTCACTACAAATCAATTTGTTTTCTTGATAAATCAATAAGATGGTCCAATCCAAAAAAAAAAAAAAAAAAGGCAAATCTCTCAAAAATATCCAAAGTGTAAATTTTTCAACAAAGTTCATCTAACTCCTTATTTTGGATGTGACTTGTACATATAGGGAAGGAAGAAATCAATTTGTTGATTGCTTACAAAGAAAGAGGAAAAAATGCATTAAACTAGCGTTGCTCTTTATTGGATGTGTAACTCAACTTCCTCTTAGAATGCTTTTGTCTTGTTTTTATGAAATAGAGGTTAAAAAACAGAGAACTCAATCAGCTTTCAATGGATATGTATTGCAATAAGTGATTAATTTCGTGAATCAATAAAAATAAATAGACTAAAATTGTTATTAAACTTTTTTAAATTTATAAATTTCAAATCTTAAAGATTTAGTCAAAAGTACCCTCCTAGAGACTCTTCTATAAGAGCACAAAAATCATCAAACTAGAGACTCTTCTCTTATTTTAAAAACTCAATTTATCTTGTTTAATTTCTTATTTATGCTTACTACTTTTGGTTTTGAATAATTGTTGTATTTCTTGCTTCCATTATCTTTTTATTCTTTACCTTTATATTCTCAATATATCTATTTCATATCTATTTCACTGCTTTAATTTTACTATGATCATGTGTGTTATTTTCTTAATCTTAGGATTGTGGGAGGTCCAATGATGTTTATTTACTAAATTCCAATATTTGCTATTTGTTATAGGTGATGATTATTTTAATTCAACCTTAGTGATTATCATGTTTGTGAGTACTATAAAACTTATGGTTGCATGATCTTGGACATCAAATGAAGTACTGAATGTGAAGCTTGATATTCTTTATCTTAATTGCTATTAGAATATCACATACCAATCACCACCTAAATGGGGAAATTACTCCATAGTACAAATCCATTCTAAGAAAGCAACACATCACTCATCATTATTGAAACAAAGTATTGCCTTTGATTTAGGCAAAACAATTTCTATAAAACAAACATAATTAAAAAACAATTGCCAAGAAAAAACAATCACCTTATGTCGCACAAGGCTATACTAGATATCAGTTAAGACAACCAACTCCTTTGCTTTAAAATAATTTGAACTTGGTCGAGTAACAAACTAAACATTACTTAATCGATATATATGGCCTCAAAATCATCTTAAAAAATGGTCATGGCTTAATTTTGATTCTTCTTCGTGGTGAAAATTTAATTAGGAGAAAATTCATTTTGTGTGTTAATGTATATATATATATATATATATATATATATATATATTATATA
>NC_021166.2:51095891-51142345 GCF_000331145.2 Cicer arietinum
TATTAGGAGAAAATTCTTTTTGTGTGTTTATGTATATATATATATATATATATATATATATATATATTATATATATATATATATATAGTCACAAATAGAGATTAATCGTCATATCCCTTTTATTATATAAAAAAACAATTAAAAATACTTCCATAATCAAGATTAAAAAATAATAATTCACAATCAATAAAAACAACTGCGACCAAAATAGGTAGCAGTCGTTATCATTATTTTCAATTTTAACAACATGAAGAAAATTTACGAAAAAATGTTAGCAATTTGCATAGCAGAACATAGTTCTCTTAAAAATAAATCGTCGAGACTACTATTTTTTTAATTTTGTATATAAATAAACAACACATTTTTAATATAAATCTAAAAATATTATCTAACCTAATTATTCTTAATTCCGACTTTCTCTCGTATCTCAATTATTATTATACATCATTATATGATATTTTAAATAATTCTAATAAGATTTGTGTAATATTATGATTAACTCATATTACAACGATCACAACTTCGGTAATTGCCAAAATCATTAAATCTTTAATGCGACCGCAATCACAATCGCGACCGCGATCGCGATCGAATGGCAATATCTGAGTGATTTTTTGGTGATGGTCAATCTGCAAAGTTTGATGATCAAAATTGTTAACCAGTTTTGGAGTAACCAGACTTAGCAGCAGGTGGTTACTGCATTTCCACAAATACTGCTATCTGATGTTGAAGTGTAAAGAGCCATCACATGGGCGCGTGAAGCTACACGCGCGCGTGAGTATTCATAAACTTAATTTCCTTTGCCCTAAACTGCATCAATTAAAGTATGCAACAAGAGAATAACTATAAGAAAGCACATTTAATAAAATTAAATTGGAAAAAAGAGAATAATAATAATAATAATAATAATAATAAATAAATAAATAAAAAAAGAATAATTATGGTTTCCATTTTTTTGTAAAAGAAGATGAAGTGTATGTCCCTTTATTATTTATGTTCATTGTCTATTTGTATATAGCACACAAACTTCCACTATCTCACAACAACAATTTATTCTCTCTCTTACTTTCTAAATTGCACTAAATCACAGTCCTCTTCTATTCAAGAGAAACTGAAATCAGAAAAACAAAATTCCTAATATAAATAAAGTTAGGGTTATTATTTCGAGACACACACAGAAAAAGAGATGGGAAGAGGGAGAGTTGAGTTGAAGAGAATAGAGAACAAAATAAACCGGCAGGTTACTTTCTCTAAAAGAAGGAATGGTTTGCTCAAGAAAGCTTATGAACTCTCTGTTCTCTGTGATGCTGAAGTTGCACTTATCATTTTCTCTAGCCGTGGAAAACTCTATGAATTTGGAAGTGTTGGGTATTTCTCTCTTTCTCTCTAAAAATCCAATCTTTTTTTCATTTTCTTACTAAAAATTTAATCTTTTTTGTTTTTTTACTTACCCTTTTAATTTGGAAATAATGGGTATCTCTTTCTCTCTCTCATTTCTAAATATCCAACCTTAAATCATTTTTGCAATTTTTTATTGAAATATTCATTTTTTTAGTTGCCCTTTTATTTTTAAATGTTGGGTATCTTTTTTTTTTCTCTCATTTCTAAAAATTCAACCTTTAATTAATTTTCAATTTTTTTATATGCCCTTTTAATTTGGAAGTGTTGGGTATCTCTCTTTTTCTTTCTCATTTCTAAAAATCCAAACTTTAATGAATTTGCAATTTTTTTTTTTATGTGGTCTTTAAGATTTATGTTTTTGAAGTTTCATTCAATATTTTATGTCCATTTTTGTGAGGTGCAAATCCCAATGGGTAATAGAATCAGTTTCCTTTGTTTATATTTTGGGTTTTGTGATGATGTGAGCTAAAATATTGTGATATATAATATAGTTATAGTTATATACCTTCTTCTCTTTCTATGTACAAAAAAGCTTTCTTCTTTGCATCAGCTTCTTTCACCAAAATGGTTACTGGTTTCTGCTTCTTTGTTTCCTTTAACTTGCCACAACTGAATTTGATGCTTTTAAGATTTAACTACACACACTTTTCATAAGTACTTTTGAAACTTTTAAGTTTTTTTTTTTTTTTTATTGTTCTTTCTCTTAACACATACACCTGACACCCTCATGAGTATGGCTTCTTCTTCTTCTTCTCTCTCTCTCTCTGAGTTTCTCCTTTTCTGGATAATAGTTTGATGGATCTTAAAACCCTCCATGAAATATTAATTAAATTTTATTATTTTTCATTTATTGTATGTTTAAGCTTTTTCTTTTAGATTTAATTGATATGTAGTGTAAATAAAAAATATATATCATCAATTGTTAACAACAGTTAAATCACTATAAATATATTATTTTGATCATATTTTTTATTTTAGAAGTCATAACATTTTAAGAAAAATTATCCAGAAAATTCATCAAAATTAATTTTTTTCAAAGGAGAGAAAATTTTAATTTATGAGTTAAAGAGGATATGTAAATTATGAATTTTTGTGTTCCAATGATAGATCGACACGTTTCATAGTCCTTTGACACCTGATAGATTGAAATAATCTCAGCTTTGAAATGACACAGTACAATACAATTCTATTTTTTGTGTTTGTGAGAAGAGAGTAGTCAGAAAGAAGAAACAAATAAAACAGAAAAGGAAGAAAACAATCATATGATATGAGTATTGAGTGTAGTACTTTACTATGCAGTATTTTTTTGTATCATATAGTAAAATAATATATTTAATTATATGTGTTTTTTTGTTCACTCTCTTGTAACCGTTGTGTAAGATCTAGGGCTTTCCAAAATCATTTTGTAAATAATTGAAGGTCAAGAAAGCTTTAAACTTTGTCCACATCCCTTTGAACCGTTTGATCTTTCAGTTCTATCATTGTATCTTTTTCATCTCTCTCTCTCTCTCTCTCTCTCTCTCCATAGAATCTTCTTAATTAGCCAGCAGCAATGTGTGTAATTTTTCATGTATAAAATGAAAGAGGAATGAGTACTCATCAACCACTTTGTAGCTAGGTTTTTGTGATTTTTCTTAATAATCTTCTTAATTATTATTATTTTTTAAAAAAAAATCATTTTTAGTTTCCTTTCTTCTATCTACTACACCATTTTCTTGTAAAACATAAATAAATAAATACGACACCATTTTATGTGTAGTTAAGTTTCTCAGCATGATGATTTTGATAAGTTTCTTACCAATAATTGGTCAAATTTGATTTCAAATGTGAAATAGTTTTCTACCCCTTTCTTGCTAGCCCTAAAAGATATTAAAAAAAAAAATTTAAAAAGTGTTTTTTTTACATTTAACATAATTTTTTTTATAAAAATGATTTTTTGGTGACAATTTGAAGAAAACATTTAACATAAAAAAAAAAAAAACAAAACCAACACATTAACACAACATTAAGGTGTGAATGTGCTGACTTATATGGTTGAGTATGTGGTAGGGAAATCCCTAAGAAATCTTGATTTACTATCTAGACTAGAGTGGTTCAAATTTGGGTAAATTATCTAAGTGAGTACAAGAAATTGCTACTATTAAAGAATCATTTTTTGTTACTAGTTGTTGTCAATTTTTTTTACTAAGAATGTTACTTAAAAGTAATTTTGTAAGAATGTTTAAGTAATGTTTGACATAACCAAAAGAATTGAATTGAATTACATAAATATTATTTTAATAAATAAAATAATTGATAAATATAATTTTAAATTCATTGACTAACAATACATTTAAAAAAAATCCAAGTATAAATTTAGCCAAATATTATTTTAAAATACAATTGTTTTTGTTAAAAACATGAAATATCGCACACATAATTAATACAAGATTATAGTAAGATTATCAAATATAGATAAAGGTTATAGCAAATATTAAAAGTCTCAAAGTAAAGTACTTGTGTGTGTTGTTTTGTCTACATATCCTTAATTTATTGGTCAAGATTTCCATATATATATATATATATATATATATATATATATATATATATATATAGATATATATATCACACTAAAAATTTGCTTAATTTGTCTAATATTGAGTGAGTTTCATCCTCAGCACTACCAAAACTATCGAACGATATCAAAGGTGCTCTTTTAATCCTCAACCAGATGACCACCAAATCGATTGTGAAACACAGGTATGTCTTTATATCAATGCTCAATAAAAATAAGCAAGTTTTGTCTCTAAGTGTTAGACATGTTTTAGAGATCTATTTTATTTTTCTTGTCTAATTTTTGTGGCTATTTCAAATTTTTCTAGTAGGGGCCTTCTTCCTACCTTTTAAATCTCAATAGCACTAATTGAAAATTTTCTAAGGAATATATTATATTGTAAAAGTTAAATTTTTGTCTTATGTGATCTAGCCTCAACAAAATCATGTTAACTTTTTATATCTACACATATTGATTTGGTTGGATATTTTTTATGTAATTGAAAAAGAGTGGTCAAATATAGTATATAAATTTAAAAGAAAGAGTTTATTAGGACTTCCTTCAATCCCCTAAAAAATACTACAATTCTTTCAATTGAAATATAAAGTAATATTTTTCTTAAAATGAATGCAAAAATAGTAAAGTTATTTTAGATTATATGCTTTACCTATTAGATATATCATAATCTGATTTTATCAATGAATTAGTAATCATTTAGTTTTATCTATATTTTTCTATTTTTGCAATTAATCAGAGTTGGTACCAAGAGGTGTCTAAGTTGAAGGCAAAGTATGAATCTCTTCAAAGGACTCAGAGGTACTCACTTTTATTATGCCTCTTTTACATGTATATAAATATAGAATTTTAATTTATGGATAAATTCTGTATAGATGTTTCGATTAGCGGTGAATTTGGTGAAATAACGTAATACCACCACAATTTTAACACAAACTATATTTTGGAGTTTCAATAAAATGGTGGTGTTATAAAAATTTCATCAAATTCCCGTCAATTCATTAACAAAGACTCATAAAATTTACTTTCCAATGTAATGAAATATCATTTCAGGCATTTGCTTGGGGAAGATCTTGGACCTTTGAACATAAAGGAGCTTCAGAGTCTTGAGAAACAACTTGAAGGTGCTTTAGCACAAGCTAGACAAAGAAAGGTGTACATTCATCTAGATATATCTTAATATATTATATATATATATATATATATATATATATATATATATATTTTCATAATTTTAAATTATGGTTATGGTCATCGTTATGTCGTAAACTTTTATGTTACTAAAGAATACAGACTAATGTGTCTTAAATTTACACATGTGATATGTTGTAGAGACTTCAAAATCTACAATAATAATACAGTTACAATTACGATTGTGAAGCACAAGTTCAAATCATTATTCTCTATAATTTTTCCTTAGTTGTAAAACATGGCTACAATAGAATTATTAAAAATAGGATCTTGCGAAGTTTATTAACTTGATTAAAATAGTTTTATTTATTTATTTATTTTACCAAACTTGATTAAATTAGTTGTGAAACATTGATATGAAATGATCATACCTCAAATTTTATTTCAATTATTTCAGACACAAATTATGATTGAACAAATGGAAGAGCTTCGCAAAAGGGTAAGATCAATTATGAAAAATGTTTTATCCTATGATTTTTATTTTTATTAACTAGGTCAAATTATTTTATTTTTTGAACAAATGGAAGAGCTTCGCAAAAGGGTAAGATCAATTATGAAAAATGTTTTATCCTATGATTTTTATTTTTATTAACTAGGTCAAATTATTTTATTTTTTATGAGGAAAAATTTATTAACATGGAATGCAAGAGGTACTCCATCTCAATACATTAAAGATTAATGTTTAAATGAAATTGATTCCAAACATCCCAATAGATTCATACAGCAATTGACATAAGTCCAATTTAGATTCCTATTGTTCTTTGCTAAAAACCAACCCAAGAAATCATCTTTCACATGTACTACAATATAGTTGAATGTTCAAGAAGAAACACTTCAAAAATAATTTTAATTTCTTAACATTTCAATCATTGTCCATGAAAGGCAGCCCAATGGGATTGTTAACAAATCAACTACCATAGGCCTAAATTATTTTTAGTATCAAACTTTTTTTAATTAAATTAATACTATTAATTTTATTAGTATCTTTTTAAGTCTCCTAGTATTAATTTTACCAACTGCTTTTTTTACTAATTAATATAGTAAAAAAACAATAAATTGTGTAAATGTATTTTATATTTAATTAATTTTGTATTTTATTATTGTAAAAAATAATTAGACTTAAAAAGACCTCTACTTTCGGTCTTATTAATTTTTGAAATCAAATTTTGCTTTAGGCCTATACATTTAATGGACCAATCTAGTTCAATACTTCATTTGGGTTTAGTGTTCATTCACATCAAAGTACTTGTATATCTTTGAGATCAAAATATATATTTTTTTTATTTTAATTTTGATATTTTCAACCATTTTTCAGGAACGCCATCTAGGAGATATGAACAAGCAACTAAGACTCAAGGTTAATTATAGGATTGTGTACCATTCTAGTGCTGGAAGGAAGATACTTTTTTTTTTTTTTTTAATTTCAATTGATTAATTTATTTACACTAATTTCTTTATTAATTCCTACTTCAATACTCCATTTTCAGCTTGAAGGAGAAGGATTTAATCTTAAAGCTATGGAATGGAGCTCTACTTCAGCTGCTGGAAATACCAACTTTACATTTCAGCAACCTCAAACCAACCCTATGGATATGCAAGCAGAACCATTTTTGCAAATAGGGTACATGAAATTTACTTCATTTTTGCATATTTTTTTTACTAATTTTAAATTAATTACATGAGTATTTTATCTTTAATGTTCATAAAGAAAATATTTGATACCCTCTCACTTTTCCGTACACTTGCGATATCTCATAAATTGAGTGTAAACATGTGATTAATTCAGTTAAGTAGATGGTTCATTTCAAATCACATTAAAAATTATGGTTAATCATGTAATTGAATTAATCATATTTTTTTATTGTGATTTAAATCAATCATTTACCCAAGTGAAATAACACACTTTTGCATATGATTAATTAGATGACACTCAAGTAAATGTACAAAAGTTAGGTGTTCATTTATAAATTTACAAGATTAGAGAGGCACTTAAGTTAAGTTGGTAGTTAATTTGTTTAGTTCAACCAAAGGATGAGAGGCTACTAAATTTCTAGCTTTAGGCTCACAAGCAACCAAAAAATCTATCTCTTTCAATCACGCTATCAACATATATATCACCACGTTATTATCTTTATTTTTCTCTCTCAAAATGTATATACTCTTAAATATACATCAAATTTTATTTTATAAGTGGCAAAGAGTATTGCTATGAACTTTTTGACAATATATGATCATATTTTGTTGTATAAAATTTAAGAAAAATATTTGACGTACACCTATTTGGATACATCTTTCTCAAAAGACATAAACATGACTGAAATAAAAATAGTAATTTGAAATTGAACAAATTTTTATATATTTATATAGAAATATGCAAGTGGTATTTCAAAATAGAAATAATTTAATCTTAATGGTAAAAAAATTATAATGTTAAGCTCTTTTAATTATTGGACAGATACCAACAGTACGTTCAAGCTGAGGCATCAAATATTTCGAAGAGCATGGCTTGTGAAACTAACTTCATGCAAGGATGGATGCTTTGATAACTTAATCAATAAAGTATAAGATTTACATTATTGTCTATATGCTTTAATTTTTAGATTTATGTTTTGGCTGTTAATTGTGACCAGCATGGGAAACTGAAGATTCCTATAGCATCCTTAATTTGTAATTGGATACAAATATAGATAATGGTCATTTATTTATATATTTGAAAAACAAATAATTTATGATGTTGCTTGAACTTTGAACTTTAATTGAATATATGTATCTGTTTCTTTTCCTACCTCCCCACACAATTGCTATTCTCCTAATTCTATCTCCATATAGGGAAAATAAAAATGTTTATAAACTAAGGTTTGTGAAGATAAAGAGTACCCTTTTAATTTTTATACACTTTCAAACAAGAGAAAATGAACCGTATAAATATATTTATATCCGACCGTAACATTTTATCGTACATAAATATGACAAATTAGGAAGATTGAAGTTTAAGATTATTGCAATGGATTCGTAAGACTTAGGTCATTTGGCAAATACTAACATTGTTAGGCTAGATATCATGTTTTGGGTTCGAACTTATGACATTGCAGTTGTGCGCGAATTTCTTTACTATTTCATCTAGACAAAAAAAATGGTATGACAATGGAGTTAATTATGGTTGACCTTCAACTACACATGCTCTCTGACTGGGGTTCAAGTCATCTGGTTGGTTTGTGTTGTGTATAGTTAATTTGGAAAGAACACAATAATAAGTTTTTTAATCACAAGGAGTACAATGTGATGAGTATTATGGACAAGAAAAAGATTAACTCTTTGTGGAAGTTTAAAGTGAAGTCTTTATGGTAGACTAATCCCTTACATTGCTTATAATTTTTTTATCCTCCTTATCGATGTAATTTCAATTTGTAAATGGTTGGTAGTTGGGTGTTTCTTGAATGAATTGAAGGTTCTCTTTCGTACCTATTTGTTTGGTTTTTTCGTGTTACACATTGATTCTATGATGGATTATAAATTTCGTTATGTTTATCTCTCTTTGCACATTTTGTGCTTGGATAATGTGTAAATATATTTAATCTTCTAAAAAAAGTCAAGAATCATGCATTTGATAGGCTATAAGTAAATTTAATGGTAAATGAGGTTAATGGTGATCTCTATTGAAGTTGTATTAGACTCTCAAATTGCCAAAGTTCTCGAATTGTTATATCTATCTATATTTGGACATTTTCATCCTTAGAGCTAGCTATTGAGAGTGAGATTCAAATCCACTTAATAGGTTGAGCTTATAGCTAAAGATGTCAATGTGGGTGAGGGTGAGTGAATATTGAAGTTGTATAAGAGTCACGTGTTGTTTTAAGATTTTGGGTCAAGATAGTTCTAAACAACTTGTATAGTTGTTCTTAATTCAATGTGATAATTTAATACTTCCTTGATAACTCAAAATTGCTAGACATGAAGGTTTGTATCAAAGTCTTATATTATCAGGCTTTAAGATTGTTAGGTGTACATACTCCTTTTTGTTTGATAATATAAGCTAAAACAATCTTAAATTTGGATAAAAACATCAACTTTCTCCCATTAATTTTTGCATATATTTAACAAATGAAGTACGTGTTTGGCCACCTTCATCCTTTAAACTAGCTTTTAGAAGTGGGATAAGGGTATAAAATTGTCTAAGGCTTGAGCTTACGACAACACTTTTGTGAAAAAGGTTGTCTAAAGGCTCTAGACTTTTTACTTCTTAAACTAGCATCGTTTTATTTAAAAAAATGTTATTAAAGGTGTGCTATAACTTTTTAATTATGGTGTTGTGTTCTATAGGTTTCAAGTAAATTTCATAATAAATGAGATTGATGGAGATCCCTATTGCATTCCCAAATTACCAAGGTTCTCAGGGATGTGGAAATTGGCCCCTAAGACACATGTTAGGTTTAAGGCTTTGTATTGAAGTATCACATTCTGAATGTAATAGATGTAATAGAGCATTTAGGGAGCAATCAATTAATTGTGATTGTAAGCGTGTGTCAGGTGGATCCATGTGCGTATGAATAGCTAATATATCCATATATGGTCAATGTTCAAAATTAATTGTCAACTTCATTTCGTACTCTAATTCAATTTATTGAGGTTGTGTTTCAAAAAAGAGATTGTATACCGGAGTTTTTTTTTTTTTCTTTCAAAACTAAGGTAGGTGGTGTATTTAGATAAAAAAAGATGGTGCAAAAAGTATCCATTTTCAATTGTACTTCTCATACATTTATGGACGACATTTGTAATGTTAATAATTAGTTCTCCACTGATGGGTTTGTCGATTCTTATTGGGCTAGCCCACTTGTTACAAAACAAATAAGAAAGTTGGCTTTTGTACCCCCTCAATTATCCTGTACCCTTCATTTAAAAATTTTATTTTTAAATGTCCAAACTACCCTTGATAAAACTGTAAAAATTTAAAAGAATTTTTTTTATCGGAAATTTGATTATGAATGAAATTTCCGGTAGTTATAAATGAATACCGGAAATTTCAGAATGAATGAAATTTCCGGTAGTTATAAATGAATACCGGAAATTTCATTTTTGAAATTTCCGGTAGTTATAAATGAATACCGAATATTATTTATAAATTAATTAATAAAATAAATTATATTAATAATAATAATAAAAGTAATAATAATAATAAAGTAAAGTAATTTATATTATTAAAACTTTATATATTTTTTAAATATTTTTATTATTATTTTTTAATTATATTAACAATATTTTATTAATTTTTTTATTAGATCGGAATAAAAATAGGAGAGAGTTGTTAATAAAATAAGTTGTTATTTTATAAAATATTCGCAATAAAAATAGGAGTGAGTTGTTAAGAAAATATGTTGTTATTTTATAGGCAAAATATTAGGGACACGTTTTTTTTGTGGCACATTTAGTCAACCATTTGATTTTAGGATGAATGTTTGTGGCAAAATATTAGGGACACGTTTTGTTTGTGGCAAAATTTTAGGATTTATTTTAATAATATAATTTACTTTACTTTATTATTATTATTACTTTTATTATTATTATTAATATAATTTATTTATAAATAATATTCGGTATTCATTTATAACTACCGGAAAATTAATTCATTCTGAAATTTCCGGTAAAAAAAATTCTTTTAAATTTTTACAGTTTTATCAATGGTAGTTTGGACATTTAAAAATAAAATTTTTAAATAAGGGAGTACAGGACTAATTGAGGGGATACAAAAGCCAACTTTCAACAAATAAGGGTTTTCTTCCACACACTCTACCATTTAGATCTGTCATCCCTAATCCATATGAAAATACAATTTTGTTTTTTTAATTTGACAAAATTTTAAAATATTTTAAAGTTTCAAAAATTTTAAAATGAAAATTGCTAGAGTTTTTGAAACTTTCAAACTATTCGGAAGCTTCCGAAATAGAAAATTTTAAAACTTTTGAAACTTTTCGGAAGTTTCAAATTTTGAAAATAAGGATTACATTTTAAAATTTTGAAAAAGCTTCATAAGTTTTCAAATATAGAAAGTTTCAAAAAATTTCTATTACGAAAATTTTAAAAATTCTGAAAATTTACCAAATTAGTAGGGCAAAATTGTATTTTCGTATAGATTGAGAGTAACAGGTTTAAGTGAGGAGTGCATAGTAGAAAACTTAATAAATAAATAATATTGAATTTTTTTTAAAAAAATGTCTTTTTAAAATTTATAATTTCAATAAAAAAAGACGTACGGTACAAAGACACGTAATAGAAGAAGATAATAAAAAAATTTATAATTTCATACTCCTACATTTAACTTCTATTCCCATACTTTATCATTAAATTTATGAAGTTCCAAAAATACATTATTAGAAAATACAAACTTTTAAGAATAATCATTCTATTTTTCGTATTCTATATCTATGTTTTTTTATATATCAGATTTTCTTTTTGTAATTTTTGGTATACAAATTTTTTTTTCTCAATTTTATTCAAATATCTGATATTTTTTTCTCATTTTTTTACATATCGGCATTTTTTGGTATGTAAATTTTTTTCTCAATTTGTTATATACTGAAAATTTTGAAATTTTCTGTCACTTTTTTTTAAATACTGAAAATTTCTTTTTCTAAAATTTCTAATACAAATTTTCGTAATTTCTGGTATAAACTTTTTTTTTCTCAATTTGTTCTACAAAACCCAAATTTTAGTTTCTAATTTTCCAATAGGCAAATTGTTTTTTCAATTATTTTTTTCATATAAAAAAATTCATTTTTAAAAATTTATGGTATGTTAAATTTTTTCTTTTTTTTTAAATACCAAAAAATTCAAATTTAAAATTTTCAGTATATTAATTTCTAACCTAGATTTTTGGCAAACAAATTTTATACCAGAAATTTGTATTTGTGCGAAGTAAAAAATGGGTCAAAAAGTTTAAGCGAAAAAAGATAAAAATAAAATGAGTAAAATTTGATTTTTAATTCTTAAATCCTATATCAATTTTCGAATTCCTATTTACAAAATCATGATATTTCAAACTTAAACTATAAAATTTTTTATTCCCCATTTAAAAAAGTTTTTACAAAAAGTTGTGCTTATAGTCTGTTAAAATAGGTCTTATAAAATCAAAATAGACGAAAAGTGAATAAATTTGCATAACTAAATTAAAAATATTAAAATTTACTATTCAATTTTTAATATCAAATATTTAATTTTTTTTCACATTATATAGTTAGACAATATTAAATGAAAATAAATCTCAAAACAAATAAAATTAACTCGCTATATAGTTTTACATTAATTGTTTTTCCGTAAATATTACTACTATTTGCTAATATTTAATTGTTACCTAAAAAAATATGAAAAAATACTAATTTTTTTTAATTAGTTTTGTACTTAGAATTAATAGTGATAAAATTCAAATAAATATTTGATTAATTCGGGATACCCGAAGTGTCATCGAGCTAGCCCATCTAGGACTCGGGTTTACATGGACTGAGATAAATAAATAAAAAACCTATTAAAGCAAATGAAAAAGCTAAATGTGAAAAATAGATATAAAGAAGTTAAAGCATTGTCAAATTATTGACAACATAGTTGCTCATTCCATTATATGCTAAATGTCTTATTTGTAATATTTATTTGTTTCCAATTATTTATTTTCTTATATTAATATTAATAATTTTTATTAGTATACTTTTATGCTAAATGTCTTTTTTATTAGTATACTTTTATTTAACGTAATTAATAAATTTTTTAAGAAATATGCATAACAAAAATGAGACACCTATAATCACCCAGAGATAGTAAATGATGAAAGGTCAAGTTGTATTTTAACAAAATTTTGCAAATTTGAATGTTTTTATTCTATAATTATAGTATGAGCTATCTTTCGTGGTTAATGAGATATCTTTATAATTGTTATATTAGTGGTTAATTAATTACATTTTAGTGGTTCATAAAATAGTTTAAATTTTTTTATAAGCAATTTATTAAAAGAAGTACATAAGCTACTCAAACTCTTACATCATAGCAGAAGGTACTTGCCCACCTTCTATGAAAGATTGCAAGACTCTCACCAAATCATATACTTAAAAGTTGGATAAAATTTGAAGTGGGTGTATGATTATCTAAAAATTTGTATATTCTAACTTCTTGAAAGTTTAAAAATTATTATTTTCAACAAAAACATTCTACTTTGAAATAATTAACAAGTACTCTAAAAATATATGTTAGCTAGACAAATAAATTAAAAGAGAAATATGAATAATAGAATAGAAAATTTAATAGTTTGTGGAAACAAACATTTTTGGGATAATAGGGTAAAACCCTAAAAGGTTGGCATGAATGTTACAACACAATGGAAGTGAATAGTTCTGAGTCTGTTATAAAGGTATATCAATACAACCTGTCATAATGAAAAATTGTATCCCTTACCCTTATTTTCATTTTCATTTCCATAATTAGTTGAACTCATCGTTTCAATTCTTCAATCTCAACTAAATCTTTGGAGAAATGCGCCATGTTCTTGTTTCTGGAAGACCAATGAACAATTCAGTCTCCACATCTGATCTTGGACTACTTTCTGCAAAGGGTTCGTGTAAATTTTCTCTTTCATCCTTTTTTGCTGGTTGGGAAAACTTATCATACTGCAACCACATTTTGATTTTCAATGAATATGAGGCTTTTTCAAAGAAGTTGACATAGTGATAGAGATAGAGATAAAAAAAATTAATTTTCTCTTTACATTAACCGTCTCTAACACATAACGACAAAATTAAAGACGAATTTAATCTTTTTTATGAACTATTTCTAGTAGTTTCATGATATCTATGAATCTGATACAAATGAGATAATAAAGGGGGAAAAATTAATTCAAGATTGAAAATAAATTCACCTTTTCAGAGAGCCTGATATTCTCAGCAATTAGGGTTTTTTCCTGAATTGAATTCAGAACAGTTTAGTTAGAATATTTTTCCTGTAACTTATGAAGCTTTTTTCTTTCCTTAGCATGTATACTGTATGCATCAATAATGATATATATCAAAAAGTAAATTAATTACCACAAACTCTTAGATATAGGATGAATTGATAATTGCTTTAGTTAGACAACATTTCAAGTTCACATTAGGTCACAACTGTATAATAGTCTAATTTTGACAATTTTTTTTTGCTACAAATGTTATAACAAATTTACAGAATTGTAATCTAATATGCAATATTGACACACTGAAAATAATTTTAGAAAATAAAAGTAACTGAATCTAATCACATATATGTCGTATCAATGTCGAACACCAACAAGTGCTGGATACTGATTACTGAATAAACAAGTTCAATCTAAAATATTTATGTTACATAAATTGTAATGAAGTGGTGGACAATTTGATTTTATAATTTAAAATATAGGAAAGAGAGTAACATTATCTATACTAATTACTAATTACTAATATTTTCCATGTATGTATATATATAAAAAGCATATGCAATATGACATTCATGTAAACTAAACCACCTTGTTAAATATATAAATAGCTTACTTTTTCTTTTAGCTGCTCAATTTGTTCCCTGAAAATCTGATTCTGAAAAATAGAAAGTTCAGATTTAAAAATTTGTATAATATTTGAAAATGAAAATTATATAAGCTAGTTGTGTTGCCATGCTAACCTTTTTTGTTCGAATACTGCTTATACTTCTCTCCAATTGTTGCTCTATCTTTTGTAGTTCATCAAGGGAACAAGACCCTAAACCTTGTCCTAAGAGTTTCCTAAGGGAATCAAATTACAAATGCAACATATTATTTTCATTATAAGAAAGGGAAATTATATCTTGAATGTAAAAAAATTTATTAACATGAATAGATATTTTAAGATCTTTAACCGTTTTGAAGCCTCAAGAAGGTCAATCTTCTTCATCATGTGTTGGGATTCTTCCTTCAATTGAGCCTGTAATATATTAGGCAATTACATACAAACTTCAAGTCTCTTAAGTTGAACTGAGTGTCTATACTCTAGATTATTAGAAAATATAGTAAACATTGCCCATTAGTATTAACAATTAGTGTAAAATATATCCGTGAGATCCCTTACGGCATCTGCATAGCATTTTAGGGACTGTTAAATCTAGAGAGAGAAAATTGTTGGGAAGTAGGTTACGGATAATGAGCTATATTCAGGATCATAAGAAACTTTGACATTTCATCTTCACCTAAAATCTTAGAGCATTAGATATACAGATCATCTCTCCTGTATATCTAATATTTAGCTCATTCATAGTCAATATATGTATAACCACTCACACTTTAGCCCAACAATATCTAATCAAGTGTGAGTCTCAGACATCCTATACTTGCACTACCGAACCACCAACATAACACGCGTCTTGACTACACTGCCAATAAGACTTATTAGATCTAACGTTTTTCACAATTATTGTATGAGATCCAATTTTGAAGTACACATGTCGTACACCCTAGTTCATTTTAATATAAGTGAATTTGTAAATGGTAGTCTTAGAATTTGGTTTGGATCTAACTCATCCCTTACAGAATCGGTTTGTAAAGTGATGGATGACACTGTTTATAATATTTTTTTAAGTCTTATCTTTATTCAATGTCAGATTTTAGTTTTTTCCAATACATGCATCTCTCACACTAAGTACTATTACACTTGGTGTTTTGATATAAATCGTGGGTAGCCGAATCGATTGACTTTAATACCACATCACTAATTTTGATACAAGCCATTGTTGAGAAAAAAGCATAATTTAAAAATCGTTAAAAGAAAATTAAAATATTGAATATTAAATCTAGAGTTACAATAAGACTTAACTAATAAAAACAACTACTAAGGGAATGTCTTAATATTAAATAACAAAGTGAAACTCATGCCCTAATGTCTTAAAAATAACTCAGCTGGATCTTGTTATTTTTCAATTAGTTATAATTTTCACATTACTTTTTATTAATTTCAATTATGAGAGCATGAGTTTCACTTTGTACTTTTGATATAGAAAGAAGTATTTAACTACCTGAGTATTTTGATCCACTGATGCAGGTGTTGAAGTATTATTAGTCCTGGTATGACTGCGGTAACGTTCAATTGATCCTGTTATGCTGTATTATTAAACCCAATGTTACTCATTAATTCAAGGTCCAAATATCAAAGTATATAAATAGACACCCTTTCTTAGTTAAAATATGAGGAAACAGTTATTAAATTAGGCACTCAAGAATTAGTAGAGCATCTCTTCTTCAAAATCATAAGTGACAATTGACATGTTGTGAAGCCCAAATAAAGTCCAACTGAAGTTTAGGTATTATTACTTGAGAAGTTTAACTCAAATACAAACAATGTGATGAAAATGTTCTAAATAATTTAGTGCACTTCTATTTGTTGATAGTCAACTATACTTTCACGAGGCCGTGAAAGATAACAGGTGGAGACAATTCATGAAGAAATATCAATCACATTGGATAAGAACAAACTTGTAAGTGGATTTCACACTATATTTTTACTCATAACTTTTAAAACATTGGGTTCTCTTATTTATATGGTGTTCAACAATCACTTTTTTTATCTATGTTGGACTCTTACTCTCACTTGATTTATCAAAAATTTCCGTCTTGATTTTAAATTGTGACTACGGTCACGGTTGTAGTAATGTCGTAAACCTTTACATTTTGCCAAAAAATGTGGTTGGTCCGACTTGAAATATGGTTGTGATGCCATTGCAACGACTGCAATATTGCAATTATAATTGAGGTTGCGGACCACAATTTAAAACTATGATCTCCTTATCATATGTGACTTCATTTATTATCTGAATATGATCCTCTTCACAGGGAGGTTTTTTTAGCCACATACACATGCATCGTCGTTGGCATTCAATATCAACAGAACATGTTTGACAACTACTATTAAATTTTTTTTATATAGAGATTTAGTCGCATCTTTGTCGAATCATTGAATTAATTACAAATAATTCAATCTTTCTCATCATCATTATTTCTCTTTTTAGTTGAGTTCTACGTATATTTCTCAACATGATTAATATATTCTAATTTATTTTTTTTTTCTACATCAATTATATTCTTACGGACTGTACATAAAGAAATGGATAATTATTATTTATAGTTTTATTTCCTTCTCCATTTTATTCTTGCATTTCTTCTATGACTCATTCACGACAATATATAAAAGAGAAATATTTGATGAATACACAAATTGACATCCAACACCACATATTTATACAATTCCGGTACTATTTAGATATTTTAATCATTATTTTCTCTCACCTCGGATGAAAAATAATAATATAGATGAAGAGAATATTTAATATGATGTCGGATACATGATCACATTTTTTATGTCCAAATAACATGTACATCTATATATAAAATCATATTCAGCTTCAAGGTTTACCATAAAAATGTAAAAGTGATACTAGGTTTGGTACAAAGTGATTCCAATAGACTTTGTCTTTATATCTTGTCTATATCCCTCCAATCAATCAATGATGACTAGCAAACCAATATTGAAGTGATAGGTTGGGTGTAGTTGACTTTCTTATAATAGATAATTACTTTGTATTTGATGAGAATCTTTTCATGCATGCTTTATCTTTAACATAAAATTACGAAATGAGATGGTTTCTTTTATATATTATGGTATTTTTTTTTTTAAGCGTAACAAGTTGAGATTAACCGGATTCTAGAGTTCAGAGTATGTCATAAGATTCAAAGAACGATGACATAAATATTTATAGATTATCTATTAAAAAAAGCCTTTATATCGACAACAAAAATTGAATGGACCGATATTCATTGGACTATGTCATGGTCTATACCTTGGTTCATACTTGAAATAAAAAATTGTCTACATGACAACCATTGATTGACTTGTTTTGTAAGAGGATCCCTTCTTGAAAGAATTTATACTTATCTTTTGAAGGAATAATTGTCATTTGAAATTCACTATTAAATAGTCTTATGATTATTATAATTTTCTTTTTTTAAAGTGTTTTCTTAGTTGTTGATAGTCTTTATCCATCTTTAAAAGGATTTTCTTTGGAGAAGTCAGTTGGATAGAAAGAAGATTATTAAGGTTAGATATTTTGGTTAGTAGATAAGAAAGTTAGTTGGTATGTTAATTGTTTAGACTTAGTTAATAGTTATTTTGTAAAGATTGAAACATGTTCTATAAATAGAGTTTTTCTATGCTTTGTTTTTGTAAATTTTATTTATAATCATTCACGAGTAAATGAGTATTCGGATCCTTTACTAAACACATGTGTGACAAATTAGTTCTTAACAAAATAAACGATTATTTTAAGTTCATGACAAAAATAAACTGTAATACTTTTGTTCTTTTATCAAAAAATTTTACCGAATTGGTTTTTTATTTGTTTTTGAACCATGAATGGATTATGACATGTCATATAATTACGCATATGTATTGTAAAAAAATGGTACATTTAGGTCTTGCAACCACATTTTTAGGACAATTTGGTACGAGTTTTCTCCATTAAAGGGTTTAATGTGTTTCAACTTTCATAATTGTATCAGTTATGTTTTTTTTTTAATTTTATTTTATTTATTTTTTATTTGATTTTCAAAAAAGTAACTAATGTGATCTCTTATGTTTTACTTCAAGGTCACTTAATTTTCCTTTTTTTTTTTTATTATTTTATTTATTTTTTATTTGGTTTTCAAATGAGGAACTAAACTCACCTCTTATGTTTCACTTCAAGGTCACGTAAGAAGTTCAATAACGATGTTAACGACTTAACAATACATGTCATACAGTTCAATGATAGATTATGGCTCATTGACTACATTTGCTCGATTTATTTTTGTTAGGGATAAAAAATGGTCGATTTTTTTGTTAGAGACTTATTTGTCTTGTGTGTTTTCTGTGAGGGACCAAAATATCCCTTACTCGTTATTCAATATGAAATATTCTAAAAAATTCTTATTTATATCAAGCTCTCAAGCTAAGATTCCAATTGTGAGATGATATAATGTTCATAGTTCTAAATAGCAGTCATAGTCGTAATTATTGCGGCAAAATGTGAGCAATTCAAATGATGCATTTGCAATTTTGGTTACTATGTGGTTGCAAGACCACTAAGACTATTTTATAGCAATTGCAATTGCAATTGCAATTGTATTTGCAAACTATAGTTTAAAACTATGATTGTGTTTGTAAGCCAAATGGTAAGCAAGAATAACCAAAAAATGGAAGTTAGTCTTTTTGAAATGTGGACATAACCCTATTAACCGAAAATGATAGTTTTTGGTGTAAACTTCTGCAAGAAAAATAATGTGTTGATATTTGTAGTAGCCCTAATTTTTTTACTTGGGAATTTGAAGTTCCTTTTTGTTTTCTAGAAGGAATGTGCCATATCGGGAGGTGTAAGGGAAAGAACAAATGAGGTAAATGGAACTTAGTGTAATTATAGAAGGGTGTTTACATATTTTACTCTTCAATGGAAGAATTGTGCCCTCGATTGTAGTATATGATTTGTGAAAATAAAGATTGTTTGAATGTAAGCAAGAAAATCAAGGAATAATTTTTAGATACGTGAATTTGTTTGGAGGAGGAAAGTATTTGCTTAGAAAATAGGTGGATGTGTTTTAAGTGTGTCTGACCGGCTTCTTTTATCTTATACTTATGTCTTATAGTATTGTGAGATAGAGTTTAGATATTTATTTAAGAGACTACCAATCTAAAAATGTTATGTATTGGAGGTACTTTTTTAATACAATTTGATTAGAATGTGTTTACTTGACCTCAACATTGTAGATAGTTTTGATCAGTAGTACAATATCTAGTGAAGGTTTGATTGCATTTTAATATCTTGTTGTGTGTAGTTAAGTAAAGGATTGAGCAAGAAAAATAAGGATAGTAAGACAAGTACAATATCAACTTATGCAATTGGTAAAATAGACAAAATTGATTGGAAATTGAGATCGTTATCACATTTCCTACAATTAGAGACAGCGAGAACGAACAAGAGATGAGGATGTTCAAGAATTGGAGTTCATCTTATCTTTCAAGATTAATGATCTTCATCATTTTATGTTAAATTTGATAGCTACCATGCAAATGGATAACTAAACTCTCTTTTGTTGGGATTACATGAAATCAATTGATTACTCTTCATCATATGCATATTTTCCCACTGTTTTAGTCTTATTTATCCTCAATCATCAGTTAAATTAAGGATTTATTTGATACATTTTGTTGATTTTTGTTCTTTGAGTTAATAAAATGTTTTTTGTTTTTATTTCGTTGATTAAGTAGGAATTTGTCGTAATTTTACATTGCGTTTTGTTTTAGTGCAGTGCTGAATTTTGGTGAAGAATCAACATGATATATGTGGAGTATTTCAGCCATATATGGAGTTCTAGATGTCCAATTAGTGTCACTCCAAGTGCTAATGAAAGCTAAGATCCATATCTACAACTTTCATGAAGACACCGGGACCAAATTCAGACGCCATAGATGAGAAAAATGCAAAATACATCAGACAATAGATGACATGACAACCATTGATTGACTTGTTTTGTAAGAGGATCCCTTCTTGAAAGAATTTATACTTATCTTTTGAAGGAATAATTGTCATTTGAAATTCACTATTAAATAGTCTTATGATTATTATAATTTTCTTTTTTTAAAGTGTTTTCTTAGTTGTTGATAGTCTTTATCCATCTTTAAAAGGATTTTCTTTGGAGAAGTCAGTTGGATAGAAAGAAGATTATTAAGGTTAGATATTTTGGTTAGTAGATAAGAAAGTTAGTTGGTATGTTAATTGTTTAGACTTAGTTAATAGTTATTTTGTAAAGATTGAAACATGTTCTATAAATAGAGTTTTTCTATGCTTTGTTTTTGTAAATTTTATTTATAATCATTCACGAGTAAATGAGTATTCGGATCCTTTACTAAACACATGTGTGACAAATTAGTTCTTAACAAAATAAACGATTATTTTAAGTTCATGACAAAAATAAACTGTAATACTTTTGTTCTTTTATCAAAAAATTTTACCGAATTGGTTTTTTATTTGTTTTTGAACCATGAATGGATTATGACATGTCATATAATTACGCATATGTATTGTAAAAAAATGGTACATTTAGGTCTTGCAACCACATTTTTAGGACAATTTGGTACGAGTTTTCTCCATTAAAGGGTTTAATGTGTTTCAACTTTCATAATTGTATCAGTTATGTTTTTTTTTTAATTTTATTTTATTTATTTTTTATTTGATTTTCAAAAAAGTAACTAATGTGATCTCTTATGTTTTACTTCAAGGTCACTTAATTTTCCTTTTTTTTTTTTATTATTTTATTTATTTTTTATTTGGTTTTCAAATGAGGAACTAAACTCACCTCTTATGTTTCACTTCAAGGTCACGTAAGAAGTTCAATAACGATGTTAACGACTTAACAATACATGTCATACAGTTCAATGATAGATTATGGCTCATTGACTACATTTGCTCGATTTATTTTTGTTAGGGATAAAAAATGGTCGATTTTTTTGTTAGAGACTTATTTGTCTTGTGTGTTTTCTGTGAGGGACCAAAATATCCCTTACTCGTTATTCAATATGAAATATTCTAAAAAATTCTTATTTATATCAAGCTCTCAAGCTAAGATTCCAATTGTGAGATGATATAATGTTCATAGTTCTAAATAGCAGTCATAGTCGTAATTATTGCGGCAAAATGTGAGCAATTCAAATGATGCATTTGCAATTTTGGTTACTATGTGGTTGCAAGACCACTAAGACTATTTTATAGCAATTGCAATTGCAATTGCAATTGTATTTGCAAACTATAGTTTAAAACTATGATTGTGTTTGTAAGCCAAATGGTAAGCAAGAATAACCAAAAAATGGAAGTTAGTCTTTTTGAAATGTGGACATAACCCTATTAACCGAAAATGATAGTTTTTGGTGTAAACTTCTGCAAGAAAAATAATGTGTTGATATTTGTAGTAGCCCTAATTTTTTTACTTGGGAATTTGAAGTTCCTTTTTGTTTTCTAGAAGGAATGTGCCATATCGGGAGGTGTAAGGGAAAGAACAAATGAGGTAAATGGAACTTAGTGTAATTATAGAAGGGTGTTTACATATTTTACTCTTCAATGGAAGAATTGTGCCCTCGATTGTAGTATATGATTTGTGAAAATAAAGATTGTTTGAATGTAAGCAAGAAAATCAAGGAATAATTTTTAGATACGTGAATTTGTTTGGAGGAGGAAAGTATTTGCTTAGAAAATAGGTGGATGTGTTTTAAGTGTGTCTGACCGGCTTCTTTTATCTTATACTTATGTCTTATAGTATTGTGAGATAGAGTTTAGATATTTATTTAAGAGACTACCAATCTAAAAATGTTATGTATTGGAGGTACTTTTTTAATACAATTTGATTAGAATGTGTTTACTTGACCTCAACATTGTAGATAGTTTTGATCAGTAGTACAATATCTAGTGAAGGTTTGATTGCATTTTAATATCTTGTTGTGTGTAGTTAAGTAAAGGATTGAGCAAGAAAAATAAGGATAGTAAGACAAGTACAATATCAACTTATGCAATTGGTAAAATAGACAAAATTGATTGGAAATTGAGATCGTTATCACATTTCCTACAATTAGAGACAGCGAGAACGAACAAGAGATGAGGATGTTCAAGAATTGGAGTTCATCTTATCTTTCAAGATTAATGATCTTCATCATTTTATGTTAAATTTGATAGCTACCATGCAAATGGATAACTAAACTCTCTTTTGTTGGGATTACATGAAATCAATTGATTACTCTTCATCATATGCATATTTTCCCACTGTTTTAGTCTTATTTATCCTCAATCATCAGTTAAATTAAGGATTTATTTGATACATTTTGTTGATTTTTGTTCTTTGAGTTAATAAAATGTTTTTTGTTTTTATTTCGTTGATTAAGTAGGAATTTGTCGTAATTTTACATTGCGTTTTGTTTTAGTGCAGTGCTGAATTTTGGTGAAGAATCAACATGATATATGTGGAGTATTTCAGCCATATATGGAGTTCTAGATGTCCAATTAGTGTCACTCCAAGTGCTAATGAAAGCTAAGATCCATATCTACAACTTTCATGAAGACACCGGGACCAAATTCAGACGCCATAGATGAGAAAAATGCAAAATACATCAGACAATAGATGATGTGCGCCTGGAGCGCGCCCTGCGCGCCTGGAGCGCATTTCTCAGGATTGGCCTCTGCCAACGCGCGCCTGGAGCGTGTTTTCCGCGCCTGGGACGCGCGACGCGCACCAGTAACCATAAAAACGCAGAGTTTTACTGTTTTAGGGATCTTTTTGACTCTTGGGAACTTGGGAGACTTGTGCCCTAGCATAGAAACTCAAAGACGGCCGTTTCTAACGCCATTGAAGCAGTTTTATCAAGAATCATCCATGAATCATTCTTGTAATTCTTCTTTAATCCTTATCTTTTGTATCTCTGTCATGAGTAACTAAACCCTATTTGTTAGGGATGAGTGTAACCAGATGAAACCCTTATTTTTCTGATTTGATTTCTAGTTATATGAATGAGTTTATTGAATTGTTTTTCTCATCTCTGTGCTTAATGCTTTTTATTGCTTGATCAACATTAAAATGTTCTACGATTTGTATTTTGAAACGGAAGTGGACTTTACGAATGCTTGAGATGAGAAATTCATGAATTTGTAGTCTAGGGATAGATGCAGGTCATGAAACCAATTAAATTAGTTGCAAAGCAATAATTTACAAGAGAATTTCTATACGGTAATGCTTAATTCTAATCTTAAATCCACTAAGGAATTAGGGGTTACTTTGGAATTAAAGGTTCTGTCACTAAGACATTAGGGCAAGAATAATAAAGAGAATTCGGTAATAATTCAATAAAGGAATTCAGTAACTAGGATCAAATTAGACACCAAGGTTGGATTCGAAGTGAAACTCATCCCTGACATTTTTCTCATTATAAAAGATCAATTTTATTATTGTTGTTAATTTCAAACATTATTTCAATCAACTTGGGAACCTTTTTGTTCAATTCTAGTAATCAAATATAATTCAATAGTAAAACGCAATCCTTGAGTTCGACACTCGGTACTACCGTTTTATTATTACTTGCTGAAACGATATCATCAATCACACTCTCGTGTTCACTTAGATTTATAAACGGTTCATTTGGGGAGGTTTGGTGGTGGCACTAAGATTTCTTGGGTTAAGTAGTCAGATGTGTGTAAGCCTAATAAGGAAGGTGGTATTGGGATTATGGGTCTAAGGATCTTCAATTGAGCTTTGTTGAGTAAATGGAAATAATGGGCCATTTCAAGAGGGTCGACATTATGAAAGCAAGTTAATGGGGTTAGGTACAATATTGACATATCGCTTTCACATGTTTGTAGTGGCCTCTAGCTTAACTATCAATGCTCATTATTTTTTTTTTATTGAGAGTTTCTTTGGATTATTCGTTTAATTGGTTCTCAGATGGTGTGGTGAAAAAGGTTGGGAAGGGCTGTCCATTTTGTTCTGTCTGATGTATGAGTTGGAGTTGTAGCTCTGAAACAATATTTATTCCCTAGGCTTTTTCAAGTCTCCGACTAGAAAGATCTTGCTATTGGAAACTTGGGTAGGTGTGAATGTTAGAGGTGGACACTGAGCAATATATAAGTGGGAGGAATCATAAACCCATTGTCTTAAGATTTTTGATTAAGATGTGGTGTCCAACTCACTTATGTGTTGTTCTTTGCCTAATTTGATGATTCCTCGTACCGCTCAAGACCCAACAATGGTATCAAAGTCAATAGTTTGATGTGATCAATCTTGTATCCAATGTCTTCTTGACCAAGGGTGTTCAGGCAGCATATCGTGTTGATGTGCTTCCAACGGCAATGCATTCTCAGATGAATGAATTGACTCACACTTGAGGGGGAAAAAATAGATATTGAACACTATATAAGTGGGAGAACTCATAACCCCATTGCATTAAGAATTTGAGTTAAGATGTAGTGTCTAACCCACTTTGTGAGGTTGCTCTTATTGCTTCCTTATCGAATATGGAACTTCAAATCCTATCTCGAATATGAAATATCAATTTTTTTTTTACAACTGCTTTCAGATAAGGCGCATACTCGCCAAAATATGTTTAGTTTAGCTTCTTGAAATATCATTTCTTTTTGTTGGCAATTGCTTTCGGATAAAGCGCATACTTGCCAAAATAGTTTGTTTTTTTGGTCGAGTATTCGTGATGTTGAAGGATCAATATGTGGGTTATGTGAGATAAAGCATGAATAAGCACATCACTTGTTTATAACTTGTGAGTATGCCATCAAAGTTTGGCATAAAGTTTTCCATTGGTTCCTTTGGGAGTTGGCTATATCGCCTTATTTGTTTACTATTTTCTTAGTCTTGTGTTCCATCAGAGTCGACTCTCAACTTAAACATTGGCAAATGTTTGGCATATTGTGGTGTGGTTGATCTAAAACTCACAAAATGATGTTATTTTCCCTGACAAGTGGATGATGAGCAATTAGTTGATTGTATTAAGTTATTTTCTTGGGTTAGTCCAGAAAATCTTTATGCACATTTAAATTTGAAAGATTCTTAAAAGTATTTTCAAATTAATTATACAAATTAAATATCCTAGTTAGTTAGTTATCTTAATTAATTGTTTTTTATTGGCAATATAAGTTTTATTAGTTAGTTATATTAATTGGTTGCAACTAATATGATATCATAGAGATAATTAATTAGCTACATTATTTCTCAAATTTTATTGAGAAATTTTTTCCATTGTTGTATCTTCTATCATGTGTTCATGGCTGCAACCTCACATTCACAACCTTTTTCAATATCGTTATCACAAGAATTGCATCAATGGTTTTGTTTCCTTTGCAATGAATATTTCAATGAGGTGGATGATTCTTCCGATTTCAACTTGGTGCATCAGTGATGCTAAGGGAACATGTTATTGCTTTTGGGCAAGGGAAGCAATTAATGGTGAATATATAGTGAAAACCCAAATCAAGAATTGAAGAGTATTGAAGATTTTCATCAAAGAATATTTTTCAATGGTTAATCAAATTTAAATATTTTTAGTCTAGTAGACATTTCAGCTTTTATATATAAAGAAAATGAATGATTAAGAAAATTTCATTGTTTTGAGTCTAAATGACATTTTAGCTTCTATCGATAAAGAAAATAGATGCTTAACAAATTTCATTCTTTTTAACCTAATCAACATTTTAGTATTATCCATAAAAGAAATGGATGGTTAAGTAAATTTTATTCTTTTTAGTCTAATTAATATTTTTAACTTCTATCCATAAATATGGCAGATGATTTCCTTCTTTCTAACCTTATCGGTATTTTATATTAATTTTAGTCTATATATTTATGATATTTTATATTTTTTTCAATGTTGTATTTTTAACATTTGTGTATTAAAAATCTTTCATGTTGAGAATGTAATAAGCATAATCCAACTTGAGATAGGCATGGCAACAGAGTGGGGCGGATGCAGATTTCGCCTCCTCCACGCCCGCACCTGGCAAATTGAGGAAAACCTACATCCGCATTTGTTTTATAGCGGGTGTAAACTTTAAGCACCCATCCCCACCCGCAATGGGACTCGAGTTTCCCTGCTCGCCTCCGCACCCATTTATATATATAAAATTATAAATTTAAAAATCATATTTATTATAATAAAATAATTATTATTAAATAATAATAAAATTAAAAAATATTTTCTATATAGATAAAATTATAATTTTTAATATTTAAAAAAATATTAAATATATTCAATATGTATACGTATATAAAATTTAGAAATTGCAATAATATTACTTGCGGGACGGGTGCAGGTGTGAGGTGGATATCACCACCCCAAACCCGCCCCTGCCCCCGAATTTTAATGTCAGAGAAAATTCGCATCTGCACCCACACTCAATTAAATGGATTTTCTCCGTCCAAATCAAGCGGGTTCAGGTGGGTACCCGCGAGTGCGGATTTTGTTGTCATCCCTAACTTGAGATGCGATATAAGACATATTAGTTAATCAGTTATATAAGTAATGTACAATAGTTAATTAGTTATTAGTTAGTTGTACTAATTAATTTCTCATTAATTGGTTATATAAATTTTATAAATGGAAATCATTCTATTATTATCTCGTTATGTAATATATGATTTTTATTTTTATTTTATTTTTTCAATTTTCTCCGATCAATTGCTTATATCAAGAAAAGTAAAATCAAGAAACAATTTACATAAGTTTTCTTAACTACATTATTTCCATAAAGTGGGCACCAGCAGTATTGTTTAAAAATTCTAGAAATAATATTGGTTTAATTGCAGTTTTGGTCCCCATATTTTAGTTGAATCGCGAAAGTAGTCCCCCTATTTTATTTCTCCCTAGTTTTGATCTCCAAACATAATATTGGTTCAAAATTTGATGAAATTTTACTTTTTGGCATTTTTTTAAGTCACGCTATGCCTCAAAATCTCGTAGTGCAACAATTGTACATGAAATTTATGATCATAAATAGTGTAATGCGGCTTTAAAAAATGACATTTCATCAAATTTTAGATCAAAATTCTGTTTGGGGACCAAAACTAGGGATAAATAAAATGGAAGGACTACTTTCGTGATTTAGCTAAAATAGGAGGACTAAAACTGCAATTAAGCCAATAATATTTTAAATATATCAAACACATTTTACAAATATTAGAAATAATTATGGTTTGTAGTTGTGAAGAATTACTAAGATTGATACTTAACTTCAAAATTTCAGGTCTCCAACAAAATTTGCAATCCAAAACTCCATACAGTAGTAGGATTAACATCCAAAATTCTAAAAATTTGTTATCCATGTATTTTACTTTGACATGGTATTCCTCAGCATGAGCATATATACTCTCTGATTCCCTAGAGATTGTAAGTATTAAACAAATAATATATATTTTATGCATAATAAATATATTTCATTTTTAAAATTTTAATATACATACTATATTTGTTTTTATAGTTTAAATCTATATGTATAGATAATAATCTGTTTGGAAATAAAAAGCAATTAACTGTGTTGTTTATGTGATGACTAATTCAAGATTGATCAAGAAGAAACAAACCAAAAAAAAGCTATTGAGCATCCTTCATGATCTTTCTTCAAATGAAAAGTGGATTTTGTGATAGGGTTTGAGATGTTAAATAGTGTATAAGTTTACTTAAAGGTGATCTAGTTTTTTGTGTTTGTAATCTATTGTCTATTGCATACTTCTATTGGTATAACTCAATAATATAGATAAGAAAATAAAATTTTAGATGTTTTCAAGTTTTTAGCATGGAAGAATTAATGAAGAGTATCACCGAATTGCCACTCACATATTTTCAATATATACTACATAGTGAAGTCACGTTATCGAGTCACAGTTAAAATTTATTTCATTTCCATAAACTTGACATTTGTATATGTATTTTAATTCTTTGTATCAATTTGCTTGGGTGATTTTGAATGATTCCTCTTGTTTTTAAATAAAAGAGAGGTATTTATTCATATTTTAATTTTCTAAATTTGCAACTCATTTTAATTTAAAAGCTTTTGAGATTTAAAAAACTTAGCTATATCTTTATTTAAAAAGTTATTTATAAAATTCAAGAGTACATTTGAATAAAAAGAATTAGACTTTTACAATGTATAGAATTAATGTTTAAATTTCTTATGAAATAAAAATCAAATTACTAGACAAAATCTGAGACAAAACATTACAGGAAACTAAGAAACATGCATGCTGCCAAAACTACATCAAGTTACATCTAAAATCCTTATTCATTTTTTGTTTGATGAGAAACATGATAGATTACTTGATAATAATTGGCATTTTATTACACTCTTCATTGATAAATACTTCAACATGAATATGCTACCTTGTTTGGTAAAATATAGTTTATTGATAAACACTTGAACATGCATGCATGTCTTCTCTTGTAATTTTCACTCCAATCAATTTTTTATTTGTTCAATTCATTTTTAGGGTTTGAAAACTAGTTAAGGGATACCGCCCCCAAAAAATAAGACGTGACAAGAGACTATATATTAATTTATAAATAATTACCTGAATATGTGTACTTGTGTGTATGATCAAGCATATAATAATGTTATATATTAAACATTCATATTTAGGTTCTTTCCTTTGTTCTTTTGTTTGTTGATTCTATCTCCAAAATCAGTTTTCTGACAAATTAATTATTTTATTACGATGCTTGTCGATAACACACTTCACAAAAGTTTATGATAGCTAATTTTGAACAATTTATAGATAAATCAATTAAACTACTTAACTAATAAAAAATCGACAACACACACAAAAATCCAATAGATCTTCAAGGTGAAGCTCAGAGTTCAAAGTTAACACACTTTTGTTTAAAAATTTAAATTTAATGCAATGTCAATATATAATATATAAAAGGTTATATTATCGATTAATTACAATCAATTATGTTTGATATTTTAGAGGTGATTAAATTAAAATTTAAATATTTTTATTAATTCGACAGTTATAACTAGTTGACAATATAAATACATTGTTGTGCATATAAGTTAAATTATTTATTTAAATAATGATAAAAGAAAAGTACTAAAGTACAACCCTTAACTTAAACCAAAATACAATATTGATGATCATAAAATATTGTTGGAGAGGTATCATAGCATCGATATGTGGTGCGGGTAGTAATTCTCTTATATGGTTAGTAATTACTACATATGATACAAGAATAACTAATGTGCTATATAGCTTGATGTGATGGTTGGGGTGCTATTTTATTAATTGGTGTTTAAATGATCCTCTATTTGATGTTAGTTTTGATTTTATTCATGTGTTTGTGTTACAAATTAGTAGCTTCAAACATATTTATTTTTCCTTTGTTTGTTGTTAAACTTGAATGGATTGGAGTGTTGTATACTCCTTTTGTAAATATTAATAAAAAAAATTACACTTTTAAAGTCACAATAAGATTATGGTGTTATGTTAATTTTGTCTATCTCATACTTAATATATTGGAATTAGTTGCTAGGAAAAGTTTGCAAGAAATTAACTTACCAACATGAATAACAAATCAAAGAAACAATATATGAAAATGAATACTATATAAAATAATGACTAGATGCATATACAATCACAATATTTGGGAACAATAAAAGAAAGAAAAAAAAATCTTAAAAAATGTGAGAGACATACCTAGAGCTTGCAAATTCATAAAGTTTCCCTCTTGGAGAGAAAACAATAAGAGCAACTTCAGCATCACACAAAACTGATAACTCAAAAGCCTTCTTCAACAAACCATTTCTTCTCTTTGAGAATGTTACTTGTCTACTTGTTGCGTTCTCTATACGCTTCATTTGAGTCTTTCCTCTCACCATCTTAAGTTTTTTCTTAGTGTTGAGTTAAATCACACACCTAGAAAGAAAATACAAAGGTATGAAAATCACAAAGTACTTATTAAAAAAAATTAAAAAAAAAAATTAAAAAAATTGTAGCCAAGTTCAATACATAAAAAATTAAAAAATCACAAGAGAGTCATCCGCTAGTAGATATGAAGAACACAAAAATTAAGTCTTTGAGGAAAAGGGTATGAAATTATTAGACTTTAAGATCTAAAATTTGGAAAAAAATGCAAGAGATTTGAATTTTTTTACTACCCAATAAAACCAAAAGAATAAAAAAATTTAAAGGGTGTTTGAAATATGAAGGATGAAAGAAACAAAGAAATGGGTAGTTGATAAAAAAAAAAGTAGAAGAAAAAATTCACAAAAAAAAGAGACCTAATTGTCAAAGTATTTTGAGCAAAAAATTAATGGTGTTATAGTTTCCTAGAAAAAGGGTCTATATCTCATATAAGAAAAAGAATTTAATTTTGTGATTAATCGATTTAAGTGAACTTACCAGCAAGAAAAGCAACTTCAAAATCAACCAACAAAAGGAAGTAAATTTGCACCAAATAGGAAAAATAAGAAAGAAATTTTTTGAACCAAGGATGGGATAAGAATAAAGGGTTATGGCTAGAAAAGGAAAAGAAAGAAGAAAAAAAATGATAGCAAAGGAATCAAAAGAAAGGAGAATTTAAGCACCCCCTAAAAGAGAGCACACTGCAAAGAAACAGAAAAAGTAGTGATACATAATTGAGGTAAGTTCAAGGAAAAGGATTGGATTTGGATTTGACTATCTTTAGCTAAAAATATATATATATTTAAAATTATAAATAAATAAATAAATAAATAAAAAAGACACAAAAACCTACCTTTCCTTATTAATCAACCTGATCCCTTCTTGCTCCACCAGCCCCCACCATATTAAGAAACAAATTATGATTTTTTATAATAGAAAATTGAAACCTTATCTTTTGCTTGTTTTGGTAAAATGATACTCTACTGGCCCAAAAGGAGAATTTTCTAGATTAAAAGCCAATATTTATGTCAAAATGATGCTGCCAAATTTTCTATGAAAGGAAAAGGAAAAGGAAAATATTTGTTTGTATAAAAAGGACAGCTATAGGAAGTACTATCATTTATAAATTAATTAAATTTTATTTTAATATTTATCATGCTTTTCTAACTCATCTCCCAATGCCAGGTTTCGATTGCTTGTTGGTAATCGGTCATTTGTACTTTTTTATTTAATTAGTTATAATAATAATATTCTAATATGCATTTTCTTATTTAAAATCTTAATTACCATTGTCACATTTCATCCCAGTGGAACTGAACTCCAGCATTTAAGAAATATTTTGTAGATAAAAGATATTGATACATTTGTATTAAACCTCATTCAATGCATATTCTTTCTATGCATACTTCTGATATCTCATTATAAATGTTTTTTAAGATTATATGTATTTATTAAGAAATTAATAAACTAAGATGATTTAAATAGTAAAATATATATATTACGGCTAAAATACTCTTATTTATTGAATTATTGTCTTAATTATCGTTATGATGTGTTAAATCACGAGTTTTTATTTGTAAGTAACGACGATGATTATTATAAATTTTTGAAAATAAAAAATATGAACTTATAATATGTCACAACATATGTTTATCTATCTTAAAAGTTACATGAAAAATATATTATTTTATTCATTTTAAATTGTTGGTTTTTTAGGAAAAAAATTATCTGTATTTATTAGTTGTTTTCAAATTTAGAGGTTACATGAACTACCTTTTGTCAATTATACTATTATCATATAAATTATTTTATATTTATATTAATATAGAGGGAAAATAAATGAATGGAAGGAGAAATAAAATATAAAATTATATTTAAAATTATCTAGATAGAAAAATTTATTTATTAATTTATGAAAAATAACTTTAAAAAAACAAATACATAGAAACGGATGGAGTATATAAAATAGGAAAGTTCCATAAATAAAAAAATAGGAAATATAAGTAAAGTTAACTCGTACTTTTTTAATAAAATATAAACAAAAATAAATAGTTTATCTTCTATATAATAATAAAAAATTTAAACAACTCTTCATTTGATATTTTTAAAAATTATAAATCGGTGAAGGTAACTTAAACAATAGATTGATTCCATTTATTAGTTCCGACTAAAAATATATTTTTTATTTGTAATTATTTGGAGTTTATTATGCTATGCGACAAAAAAAAAGGAAAATGGTACAATGTTAGAAACACGTCACTGTCGTTCGTACAACAACGTACGCAAAGTCACCAATAAGGAGTCGAAAACGAAGCAACTTATATTCAAGTGTTATCATCATCACATTTTATTATTATGACTTCAAAAAAAAATTAATAATAAATCCTCACTTATTATGTCGCATCAAGATGCTTTTTGAACTTTTCTTATCAGAAATGCTTTTCGTACTTTTTATCAGTATTGAGTAATGCCTTCTGTTTTTTCGTACATATAATATGTTTAAAATTCTTGTTTCTATTTTCGAAAATACTCTTATTACGAATAGGAACGACGCAATTATATTACGAAGACTGTGATTGGTTGTTTTTCACTACCACTACTCGTGAGTCCGGTCAAATAAGGAATGGATAATTTAGCCGCCACTGAAAATTAGACACGCAGGTATTCGTATTTTTCCTATAAAAATTGTTCTTTTTTTTTTTTTAAGAGATCGATTTCGAATATGAATTTCTGCATCGATAATCTACATCTTTTTTATGTAAAAATAAAACAAATGTACGAATTTTTACATGTGCATGTAATATAAAAATTTAGACTGATATATATCATGTGAGTGTAAAGGCATTATTTTGTTAGATTTAAAGAGCGTTAAAGATGTATATTGATCTTCTATCAAAAGGGTCGTCATATGGATAGTAAAAATTGAGCCTACAATTTTATAGTTGTGAGTTTGCTTTTTACCAACTAAATTAATTTTTGTCGTATGTATTCATACTCCTTAAGGAAATAAATATAAAAATATAGTATTTAAAAAGTGAATTATTTGATATATTAGATACATCAATGTTTCAAATATTCTTTTTCTTATAATTTAGTGGGAATACATTTTAATAAATTGGATGTTACATTTTATATAATTTAATCAAATATTTACATAAAAATCTATATGCATGATAAGATGTGATTAAATGCATTAGTGTTTAAAGAGTTGAATCAATTGAAACGAGAACCAACAAGTTTATTGAGCTGTTCAATCTAAGTCAATTTTAAGTCTATTAGAATATGATTAAATTAGGGTAGAATAGGATTGGTTCAATGAATTCATTTTTTTTTTATTAAAATATTTTTTAAATACTTATTTATTTTCTACTTATTTCTCATTTGGTTTACTCACGGTTCAATCAATTGAATCATTATTTAGAGGTCCCATGTGTTTGATCTATAATCCGTTTTTAAATACATTGAAATGCATTATCTTTTTTTTTTTTTACGCTAAAACTAAATATAAACTATGCAAAGTTTAAATTCTCAATAGATGCCAAAGAGTTGTTAATATATCAAGCAAACACAAAATGTCGTTGCATGGCATCATTGAAGTTGTATTTGAAGTTATTGGAAAACACAAGAAAGAGATGATGAATTGTGTTGATCATTTTAAATTTTTTCTTTTAACATTAGTTATTTATCAAAAGCATATATTCTTTTTAACACATCTAAATAAAACATAGATTGAAGATAAGACATAAAGAACTTAGACACGGGATAAAGAGATAAGACAGAAAGAAAAAGAAACACATATATCTCTATAATAATTTAAAACAATTGTTGTTACATCTAGACATCTCTTTACAAAGAAATTTCGCTCTAGTATAGTTAGAGACTTAATCCACTAAACTATTCTCAATTCTGCCTCTTTAGACTTTGAGTAACCTAAAAGCTTATCAAAGCTAAGTATTATTTCCTTGTTTCTCTAGGCATTGAGTATTTTCAAGCCTATTTAGGCCCTCTATAGTACGATGCCTCAGCATTTAGCCAAAAGTACAATCTTTGAATTCCTTAATACTAATGGTTTCATTCTTCTCCTGACATATATATACTTTACTCTACCTCTTTAGGTTAAGTATACTTTATTTGGATTTCCTCAAAAAATTTAGCTTCACTCACCTCTTGAGTTGAGTTTGTACAGTGCCTTTTCAGGCTAAGAATGGTTCTAACCACCTATTCAGGCAAGCCACTAAAAACCTCTAGTCATCTCAACAATCCTGAAAAATCTTTGTATTATTGAGTTACCTATTTCTCCATACTTGCATTTTTCAACGGTGATTGCCACACGATCAGTTCGATTACAAAATATTGAGTTTGTATCAGTTGTGAACATAAAGTCATTCTAAGATTCAAATCTCAAGTGAGGGGATATAAAAATCTTATATCCATTCTTTTAAAGAGGATATAAACTTAAGATATTGGTCGGTTTACAATAAGAAAATGATTTCAAGTGGGAGAGCATTTACAATGTAATATATTTCTTGTTCAAGGCTTTCCCTATTCAATTGAATGTTGCCTTTTTCTTTTTTTCTTTTTCTCTTTTTATGTCTTCCATGGATGTTCTCTTTTAACATCTCGTGGAGAGAGTCTTCGTTGATTTTCGATATCCATAGAGGTTGTCTTGGACATGATCGTTGTGATCATCATCGCTTTCTTTAAGTAATCCTAAAGATATAGTCTTTGAGAAAATAGTCGTCAAGATGTGTAGAAGGTTGTTGCAACCGTACATGTAGTCTTTCGACCTTGCACACTTTATTGTGTAAATTTAATGGGTACCTTTTATTTCATGTAGGACTTGACATCTCAATTGAATTTACGTGTTGTATTGCTTCATTGTTGATTGTTAAGGCAGAGATAGTACTTCATTAGAGGGAGTATCGTTCTAGAGTAAATTTGTGTTGCATTTGATGATTGTTGTACCAGGTGATCCCGATATTGTTTACTAGAGGCATAACATGTATTTGAATGATTCTTTCTTCTTCTTGGTCTTCATCATTAGAGTCTTATAATCATCAGACATAAAGTCTTTATTCAAAGCTCATTTATATTTCCAACACTTATTTGTGTTTCATCTATTTGATCAGATGATAATGTCACCAGAATATTGTTATTACTAATTTTGTGGAACAAACATATGGGTCAACCCATAATCATATTTACTTTGTTCAAATACACTTTAACTAAGTTCTAACTAACTCTACTACTAGAAACTCATAGTTAATTGATCATTAGTTGATATTAATTGTAGGGGTTCTTCTAATGATTGTCACATGAATGATTATTACTAACTCTCGTTTACTTATGCACTATTGTAGATATTTATAACATAGGTTCTTATTCAACTATGTATATCTTGCACACTTAAATTAAACAAGTCAATGGATAATTGTTCTTTTGTTTTGTTATCCTCAAAACATCAACAACAGATATTTTTATTTGAATCAAATTGGTTCCTACAAAATTGTTTGATGTTTTGGGGATAAACTTCAGGGGTCTTTTCTCTCTATCATAGAGGAAATTTCTTAAATTTTAGTTGTTTCTAGGATGGTTATCAAATCCATTCATAAAAATATTTTTCATTATATTTGGTACACTGATCATAGCATTTGAGCACATGTTTTTAGCTTTTCAGATTGGTATTTTAAAAGCTCTTTATAGCTTAGATTAATATTTTTAGCTTTTTTATAAACTTTGGGTCGAATTTAAATTATAATTTTATTGTTTGCATTTTAATTTTATTATTTGTATTTTGACTCTTTCTCGCTCTATAGGTCATAACTTGATCTCTGAATATCATATTAGCGCATATGAGTAGGCGTTGGAAAGATAAAAATTTGAGCTACAACTTTTGTCTTGGATGAAAAGACCAATTCCGAACTTTACTGGGCCTAAATTACAGATTTCGTAATCTGGACTTTTGTAATAATTTTAATTAGTAGGTCACTTGTTTTTAAACGCTAAACCCTAAAGCCCAAAATCAAGTAGTATATATTGGCAGTTTTGTTTCTTTTCTAAGGAAGGGAAAAATTAGGATTCAAATTGCTACAAGAAATAAACAGTTTTATTTTAATTTCATGTAATACTAATTTTATAAGATTAATTCACAAGTTCAGAGTTTCATCAAAACCTTGAGATTCATGTTACACTGTCAATTTCAATTCATGATTCTATTCTTGTTTATTTGATTATATTGATATTTTGATTGCTTAAATTGAATTTCAATAGGATTGATTAAATTTATTTGACAGAATTTGGTTTTGATTTCTAATTTAATTGAATTATAATTTTGCAACGCTTGATCATTAATTATAATATTTTGATGATTTTTATGCTTAATCCAATCAAAGAAACCAAATTCACATAGGATTAATTACGCTTGTTTCATCAATTCTATAGTCAAATAAGAATAGAATCACAAATTAGAAATAAAATTCATTGATAAAATATGTGATAGGTCTGAAACTCAAATAAGTGGATTAATCGTTTTGCTCATCTGTTAAATCAAAAATCTAAAAACCCCTTTTTAATTTCAATTCAGTTATTATTATTATATCAGAATTCATTGCGAAACGATTCAAGTTATTATCTCTATTTACATTTTATCAATTGTATTTGACCCGTGTGCGACAACGGAACATACACCTAGTGTAATCATTGGTGGCAAAAGAACCTATTTTTGCTATTAGTTGTTTGAAAATATGTTAGCTAAATATAGTGTGAAACACAAAATAACTACTATCTATCATTCACAAACAATTGGTCAACTACAGCTTTCAAATGAAGAGGTCAAAATAATTTTGAAAAAAGTTGTTAACCCATCAAAATACAATAGATTTCTCCTTTTGAAAGATGTTTTGTGGGTTTATAAAATCCCATTAGGGTTGTCTCCTTATAGATTGGTATTTAGAAAATCTTTCCATCTTCCAATTGAATTTCAATATAGAACACATTTGGCTATCAAAAAGCTTAACTTGGACTTGCAACAAGCTAGTGAAGTAAGATTGATGCAACTTCATGAATAAGAAGACCATAGAGCATTCTCTTATGAAAATAGAAAAATGTACAAGTCCACATAAAAGAAATTGCATGTCGTCAAGATTTAAAAAAAAAAAAAAAAGTTTCGTATGGGGAAAAGTTATGCTGATAAATTATAGATTGAATCATTTTCCATGAAAGCTTAAATCTAGATTGTTAAGACCTTTTACTATTGAAAACATATATCTACATGGAGTTGTTGATTTAAGAGAGAACACTGGAAGAAAACTCAAAGTGAATGCTCCAAGAATAAAACATTGTTGGAGCTCATTATCCGCCACCTATATCAATTTAATCTCCGGTTCGATTTTGATTACCTACGTTAAAGATGGTTTTTGCAGCTTGTGTTTGAAGAGATTTTTTGAAGAGCAAGTTGAAGAAGGATCATTTTGAATTTATATTTTAGCTTGTAATCTATTTCCTTCCATCCAATTCTTGCAAAAGTTAATTATTGTAATGAATTTTTTCATTGTAAAAAGTGACTCCAAACACAAGGTGAACTGTAAACTTTAAAGCAATGAAATAAACATCCAAATTTTTTTGAGTAAATCAAGTTTGATGCTCTAAAATAATTAAAATTAAATGCAAGACACAAAATAAATAAAGTGCATAAAGGAAATGAGCATGAATAAAAAGAGAAATAAGAAATGAGAGATAGCACACAAGAATTTATATTGGTTTAGCTACTAATAACCTAAGGTCTATGCCATGTAAATTAGACATTTCATCTATTTGATATGCTACATCTTACGATCAAAGATCATTTGTTTTGATTCGAATCCTTAGCCTAATCATGGTTGATGGATATTAGACATATAACACTTGTCTGTCATTTTGGATCCTCTAAAAAGGGTCACACATTTGATATATTTTGTTCATTAGTATGTCCACAATGTTAGACTTATAGTTGACTTTTGCACCTCTATTCGACTTATCAAACCAATAAAATAACACAACTTTTTTTCTCTATAATCTAAAGTTGTGTAACAAAATTCGTAAATGTGTTGAATCATGCCGTAAAATTCACCTTCACCATTTTCAATAACACATTCATGCACACCCCCTTGTTTAGTATTCTTTTCCCTTAAGCCTAAGATAGTGTATGACATTTGTATTCATTGACATAGTAAGTGTAACATAATTTGAATGATGAATTAAGGCTAATAGATAAGTTCATCAAGTATTGGTTGATAGGCCTTGGAGACATGAGATAAACTTGTTGTTGAAACCATTGTGAAAAATTAGAATGCATAAGAGCAGAAACTTGTTGTTCACTTATTTGTTAGAAATGAAAATTGTCAAAGTTAAATATATAGTCAACTTTTTTGTTTCTCAATATGCATAACATGGAGATTATGTATTATAAAGTTATATTTTCAATAAGGAAGATTTCAAAAAATACATTGGTTCATCTAATTATGTAATTGACCATAACCTTGAGGTTTTGAAACAAAACTAGCTATAACTTCAACATTTGGCATATCTTTAACTCGATTCTAAAGTTGTACAAATGTCAATCAAATAGGAGGTCCTCGAGTTTCAACACACCCTTAACAAATACATTTTTATTTCTTCTTAACTGAAGATCATAAGGTAAGAACCTACAATGCGAGTCTAAACAAGATGTCTTTTCCCACCATATTTCAATGTAAATGTCTTATTATCATCCATGCAAATAAAACATACTATATTATCTTGTGTTCCCATCTAGACAACATCTCGTAGGCAGGAAAATCATTAAAGGTCCACATTGAAGCTACTTTCATAATAACTTTATTTTCGAGTAATGTCATTTGTTAAAACACCATTTCACAATCTCTTTAAGTCATCAATCAATGGATAGATGGTCATGATATTAAACCAACTAAGAATATATAGGGTTTATACACGCAAATATCTGGTGGAAGATTGTAATGGGTGACAATAACAGGCCAACATGAATAAGGTGTACTCAAAGCTTGAATTTATGGTGTGAAACCATTATAGCATAACATCAATCGTACATTATGCTGATCTAATGCAAAAAATAGGATGTACTCTATCAAAGTGCTTCCATGCTAAACAATCTATAGATGTCTCATTTGATTACTTGAATTTCTTCTATTTTCATAATGCCATGTCATTTTTTCTGCAGTTTGAATGGATGCAATCATTCTCTAAAATCTTGACACAATAGGCAAATAAAATATTGTTTTCTTTGGAATCAACTTTTTCCTTCGTGTCATATTATTCTTCACACGATATCTTGATTGTTAACAAAATTTACATTCAAATAGTTCATCATCTTTTGAATCAAATTCATTGTCGTAAAATAGCATAAACCCATTATTATTCTGCAGTTTTTCATTTAGTTTTTCTTTTAAAAACCTTTTCCTATAAAAAAAAAAAAAACAGATTTTGGATAGAAACTAAAAACAACTATAACAAAAATAAAGAGATAAGAGAAAGAGATTACTAAACCAATTTATCCTAGTTCACCATCAACATGGTAACTACGTTCAGTCCCTTCATTTATAATGATTTAATCCACTAAATCAAACTAATTTTCACAAGCACTAGAATATACTAGTCTTCTGACTATGTTCTAACCTTCTTGACTTCTAGCTTAATATAGTCAAGTTTTTAAGGTTGCATCTACTACTGAGCCAAGTTATAAATATGAGGGGTTGAATAGTTTCTTGGTAACTCTTACAAAAGAGTATTACAATGAGAACACTCAATCAAAACAGTATGATTATTTTAGAAAATTTTGCTCTTTTCTATATACAAGGAACTTTTGCTTAGAAGTTTTACTCGTGATTGTGTGTTTTTTAATTGTTGCTCACATTTCTTTATATTGAGAAACTTGATGACATTAGAGTTTTTGTCTGTTGTAAGAAATATTGTGCATTTCTCGTACGAAATGTAAGGACTGTACAATTAGTCACATGTCTTAAATCTTCATATTTATTCTTATCATTTCTTAGCTTTTTGATGATTCATCTTATCTTGATCATTAAGACAAGAAAATTAGAAGATGTATGTATCAGAAGATCATATCACATTTGTTGTTGGATGTTTAAATCAGAGGAAAGCCTCCATCAATGGATGAAAAATAATTTGATTGGGTTAACTGAGAGATGTTAGAAAGTTGACTACTTCTTTAGCTTGACTTAAAGGATTGAATTTTCTTATAGCATTGACCTGAGACTTGAATAACGCATTGAGTAAAGTCTTGAGACACTCATATGGTGGAGGAGTGGAAAATCATCTTTTAATCAAACGATCATTATCAATGCTTGTGTTAGAGAATATGCATATCTTAGAAAAATGCATTAAAATATAAATTATTGTCACATATATTTTTTATCAACGAAACAAGAATTAAAGTTCATGGTTCTTCAAACTAAATTGGTTCTAACACCATTAAAAACAACAATTTATTCTTTTTACATCTAACTCCTTATTAGACACTGACCTTTTAAAATCATAATAACTTGTTGGAAAAGTACCATTTCCAATAGGTGTTGACTCCAACATCATCTTGCTACATCTAGTTCTCCCCTTATAAACATATTTTTCCTTAGTACAATCGAGAACTTACTCCACTACTTAAACAATAGCATACAAGTATTATTCACTCTACCTCTTCAGGCTTTGAGTATTTTTTTCTACGCCTCTCCATACTTTCATCATTATAACACTTATCAACTTTCCAGCAAGATGTTGTTGAGGTTCATAAGTATTCTTACATCTTTTTAGATACCTCTTATGGATGAAACAGTTGTTATCACTATCTGGTTGATTTTCATTAGTTTTAGTTTGTATTTGGATTGATACAAAGTCTATTTATAGCTCTCATTCATAGAATATTACATTCCAAATCCTATATCAATTCAAGTGGATCAAACAACTTGATTTATTTACATCAATTCTAACAACTTTCTACTGAGAGGATTTTTCATTCATTCTTTTTATTTTTATGTGTTCTAGGCTTTTTACATAAATCTTCTTATAACATTGCCTTTTTCCATGTATCAACACATTCTCATATTGTATATGTTCTATTTAAACACTTTAGAATATATCTGTTGGAAATATTATCGTTGGTTATCTTGAATCAACATTTAAAGCATATCATCTTTTAAAACATGTTCATATATATACATATAATTCAACATATCTTGATTTAAGAATGCATATATCAAAGGAAGACACTTTTTGAGTACTTGCACTTCTTCATTCAGAGGATAATTGCAACTTCAATGAGCAAAGTTATGGACTTAATTGTTTGACTTAATGAGTATTGACTTGATGCGTTTACCAAATGACCACTGCTTTGATAGTTTTTTCAGACACGGAATAATCATAGTGAGCTTGTATTACCAGATTCATCAAAGGCACGTTGAGAGCGCATTGATCAAAGTCAGACATAACTTTGACATATTCCTCAAAGTTATAGAGCATTTTCCTTGAATAATTAAAAAAATTCTTAATTCATCAGAGGCTTAACTTTTCTATGAAAATTGACTCTAAAAGAGACTTCATTCATAGCTTTCTTCTTTGGTCTTGAATCAGAAGGTCAACAAAGGTCTTAACTCTTAGTTAACTTTAGTTAGAGACAGATGATCACTGTAGTGTTCATTTCCTTTATGTTAGGAGGATAAATCATTGACTCATGTTTCCTTTGTCTTTAATACTTTGACTCATACTGCAAATTATTAAATGCTTGTTGTAATGCTTCTTTCTGCTTGTATCATAACTTGCTCTATTAGTAAACATAATTATTTATTTATTAGGTGACTGTATTATGTGTTAAAAACACTTAGAGTATTATCTCTAACTTACTCATAATTTATGCTATCTTAAAATAGATAGTCATTAATATATATCTTTATCTTCTAACTTAATCTACACATTTAGCAAATAGTTAGGGGATGATCGTTTTTATTGTTTTTGTTATCATCAAAACATCAATCAAATGATTGTAGCTAAAAACTACTTTTGCACTAACACCATTAAATGATGGTTTATTTGTCTCTATCAAAAGGTTATAAAATCACTAGGCTTCTTCGTTTGGAAGTTCGTTTGTGTCGACGTCATAATGTTGTTATGCAAAAGACACATTTACTCTTAGAGCGTTAAAAATCATATATTTTCGTTGATCGAAGTACTATTGATGTCTTCCAATTGATTGACCAATACTACTAGATGAAGCAAATGTTGAATGATCTTGAACGTTAACAATTGGGAGAACCATTTTACCATGATTAGTCCAAAAATAATAAGTAGGAATAAATTCATCATTATACAAATGATACCTTATAACATTTTCGTTTTCAATATTTGTACATTAATATTTCACACAGGCACATCTAATATATACCACCTTCCTCTTGAACAATAGTTTGATGGTTTGTAATTTTAAAACTCTAAAACCCTACTTGTAAATAACTGCTTCAACCCCCTTCTTCGGGAGGATAATTTCTATCATAAACTCAATTGCAATTCATATTTTAATAATACGTACATAAATTTGATACTATAATCAAATTGATTAATTACCACACAAAATTTATGATCTTTCACATTTATTGGTAAGTTACTAACATATTAACATTAATTAAATACAAATTAACATATATATATATATATATATATATGAACTGATAAACATATTTACAAAAAAATAAATGCACGATAAATAAAAATCTAAATTCATTCATATTTACATATTTTTAAAAATACAAATTAGCACATTTAAAAAAAATACATAATAAATATATTAACAATTTAAAAAAAATAACAGTAAATACGACAAACATTATATTTTTGTAAAAAATTACAATTATACGATATACATTTTTCATACAAATTTACGTCAAAATATAATAGTTATTTTAAGGGGTAAAAAGCTATAGCAATCCATTAGTGTTGGTAGTGGTTGTGGTGAAGCTAGTGAACGTAGGGGTGTAAGTGATGGTAGTGAAGCTAGTGAACGTTTGATTCTCTTTATTTTTATTAATTTGTTTTTTTTAGCTTTTTAATTTGAATTGAAAATTTATATTATATCGATCATGCGAGTAAGTTTTTTTAAAAATTAAAAATAATTTAATATATTATCAAAATACATCAAATTTAATGTCTTATGTATTTTTATTAAACACCTTTAATATAAGTCTTAATATCATATCAAATCATTTGATATTTGTATAAAATTTTATATATATAATTTATAAAATTAGAGCACATAGAAAAGATTGAACCAATTTTTAAAAGAAACTAAGGGAAAAGATTGAGTCCATTTTAATAACATGCAACTTATTTTAGCTTTAATAAAGAGATAAACCTCTATTAAAATTAACCATTAAACTAAAGGATTTTTGTTTGATTACAAATTAAACTTTTATTTATTTTTAATTTCACTTAGGCTAAACAACAAACAAAAATTCATTTCACATACTACTACTTTTTTCATCTTTCTTTCTTCTAACATTATTTGTATTCATTTTTATAATTCTTCATTACAAATAGTAATCGCGCCAATCAAACTCTAGTGCAAGTATGAGTTATTAGAGATAAGTCTATATGTTGTAACAATTTTCATTAGTATTATTCTCTTATTGTCATTATATTATATAACAGTTGTGATTTTTTCTCTAGTTTAAAATTTCCATATTATTTTTTTATTATAATTGTGTTATTTAAATGTCTTTGTTTTTCTTTGTTTTTCTATGTTATAAAACAAAGACAAAACTATTGGGTGGACTCACTCCCCAAATTGAATCCACTAATTTTATTAATATTATTATTATTATTATTATTATTATTATTATTATTATCATTAAAATAAAAGAAAGAAAGAAAAAAAGAAATAAGGGTTTTATTGGGCTTGGCCCATAAAAAAGAAAAAGAAAAAGGGATTTGAAATCCCTGAGCAACAAGAGCAACGACAGCTGCACAAGGAGAAGAAGAGAAAGAAAAGTTTGGTTCATATAGTGGTAACAGGTGTGTAGCAAACTTGCTCCGTTTGATCTACAATTTTAGTATTTTATTTCTACCACCGAATTTGTTATTTTAATATCAATCTGAGTAGTTTTATCTTCTCTGATAGTTACTTTAGAATACACACTTTAGTAGAAGGTTATAAGCTTGTTGTTATTGTTGATTGATGTTTTCCATTGTTATTAGGAAGACTCTGGTGTACCATTAATTATTATAGTGGAAGTTTTTACTGGACTAGGTCTTGTGGTTTTTATTCTCTCAATTTGAGGGAAGTTTTCCACATTAAAACTTGTGTTTGTCTCATATTTAATTTTCTGTCAATTATTATTGCTCTGTGAAATTGTATTTTCTGTTTGGCCATTTATCTGTACAGGTGAGGGGGAAATATTCAGCATTATTGAGATAATTATCTCTGGTTTTTTATCAACAAAGTGGTATCTAGAGCTCAGTTGATTTGATTTTTACATTTAAATGAAAGAGGAAAATAAAGGTTCGAATATTGATAAACTCAATTCTTCTAATTACACACTTTGGAAGACTCTCATGGAAGACATGTTATACAGTAAAGATTTGTATGATCCTATTGAGGGTGACATTTCTAAACCCATAGATAAATCTGACGATGGCTGGAAGAAGATGAATAGAAAGGCAATGATGTTGATCAGATAGTGGTTGGATATGAGTGTATATCCACATGTTGAAACTGAAATAGATTCTAACAAGATGTGGGGAAAATTAAAAGAGTTGTATGAACGAAAGAAAGTGCAAAATAAAGCATTCTTGATTCAGAAGCTGGTAAATATGAAAAACAAATATGGGGATTCAACGACAAAACATCTGAGTATTTTTCAGAATACAATGAATTAGTTGACAACCACATATTTTAAATTAGATGATGAGTTGCAGGTGGTTATTCCTCAAAGTCAAAAGCACTTGTTATAAAGTCACGGGGGAGAAGTCAATCAAGAAATTTTCGTAACGCGACAACTCTGAAAATCGTAGCAAGTCAAGAAGCAAGTCGATGACTAGAAAAGAAGTGATATGCTATCATTGTGACAAAACGGGTCACATAAAAAGAAATTGCATGTTCCTTAAGAGAGATCAATCAAAGGAAAGAGATGAAGACAAATAGAAGAAAAATTACAAAGATACAACAACAGTTGCATCTATTAATAATGTCTACATTGTTTATGATGATAATTTCATAAACCTTGTGTCGCGTCCGGTTTGTCCGCGAAAAAAAAATAAAAAAATAAGAGTCGCCACCAATTTTATTTTTATTAAAGGAAAAATTGGATAAAACCTAAAATAATATTTTTGGTTCAAAAATTTGGATTCGGGAGTCGATTACGAGTAGGGAAGTATTATCGCCCTACAACGTCCGTTAAGACGGTTACCCTATAATTAATTATATACAAACTATTTATTTATTTATTTTTACCCCAAAAAGAATAATAAAAAAATTAAATTATTTACATTAATTAAAGAAAAAAAAATATTTGTTTTATTAATTTGGTTTGACAAGGGAAAGACCTTGCTCCTACGTAGGTGCAATAGGGAAATCAAAACTCACGTAGTTCTTGGGTAGAAAATATTGATATGTTGACCGATTTTATTATTATTTTTATTTATATATGTATCAAAAAAAAATAAAAAATAAAAAATGTAATAATAGTAATAATGATGATAATAATAATAATAATAATAATAATAATAATAATAATATTTATTCATGGATTATATTTTCTATATTTGTTTTAAAGTAAAGAAAAAAAAGTT
>NC_021166.2:51142918-51144129 GCF_000331145.2 Cicer arietinum
TTCGGTTTTCTTTTCTATTCAATTGATCACCATTATTCTTATTTTTATGACCATCAATCAATTTATTTTTGGTTTTTTTCATTTATTTTGATCATCATTGCATTGATTTTTATGACCATCAATTCATTTCTTTTCAATTTCCTTTATTTTTATTTCTTATTATTACTTTTATATTTTAGAAAATAGTCTGAACAAGAATTAGAGGCAAACAAGAACCGAAAACACTTGTGATTGTTAAAAGCTTATATCCCTAATTGTTTATTTTTATTTTTATATTTCTTCACATATAATTATATATTTATTATTATTATTATTATTATTATTATTATCATTATTTCCTTTTTAATAAAAAAGTAAAAATCGGATAAAATTAGGTGTCAACACCTTGCATGTCAGGATTCGACTTGGATTATTGATTTCCCGGCTTCAACATGCGGGTCGTTTTCTCGGCTTTAAATTTGCAAAATTTAATGAACGAACGAATGAATGAATAAATGAATGAATGAATGAATGAATGAATATGTCGGTTTTTATTAATATTTTTATTGGACACGACCATTCAAATCATGAATGAAAGAAAAGCACTTATACTTTTTTTTTTGAACGTGATATCTTTGATCTCCTTTTTTTTTTGTCCTCTTTTATTTTCTTTTTCTTCCGTTCTTTCTTTTTTCTTTTTTTCTTTTTTCAAGAAGAATTAATATTGTGATGTGAAGTTGGATCTCATGTTGTTGTCTGCCTTGTACTGTAAACAACCTATACTATATCCGATTTTATTGCAATTCATTGTATTGAAGTATGGCATATGTTTCACTTTCCAATACATGATAATCATAAGATGCATTCAGGAAAAAGAGTTAAATTATAAAGGTAATAACAGTATATATGAATATATTGAAATAAAAAAAGAATATACATAAAATAAAACAAAAGAAATGGGTGGAAGACCCGACTTGGTTGCTAGTAATTCAATGATAAAGAAAAAAAAGAATATACATAAGATAAAACAAAAGAAATGGGTGAGAGACCCAACTTGGTTACTAGTAATTCCAAAGTAGACTGTACTAACTTCTCATGTGATAATTCGATCCATATTGTTCATTTGTCTTTTCGAGTATATATTCTTTGTTCTTGTTTTTCTTCTTCTCTCAGGTCGCCCTTTTGGGTTTTTAACCTAACAGATATTTTTGTGCACCCTAATTTTTGTCCAG
>NC_021166.2:51144855-51146251 GCF_000331145.2 Cicer arietinum
TGGAATTCTCGAGGACGTATTTTTTTCTCATACGCTTTCTTCAGTCTTTTCTGATATAATTGCCCATGACATAAGGCCGCCAACCTTTTTTCTTCAATCAAATTCAATTGATCAAAACGCGTTTGTATCCATTCTGACTCCTCTACTTTAGCTTCCATTAATACTCTAAGCGAGGGGATTTCTACTTCAATAGGTAGCACAGCCTCCATCCCATATACTAAGGAAAAAAGGGTTGCCCCAGTTGAAGTGCGTACCGAAGTACGATACCCATGTAGTGCAAATGGCAACATCTCATGCCAATCTTTGTATGTTATAACCATTTTCTGAATAATTTTTTTGATGTTTTTATTTGCTGCTTCAACTGCACCATTCATTTTTGGTCTGTACGGGGACGAATTGTGGTGTTGAATTTTAAAGGTGGCACACAATTCATCCATCATTTTGTTATTTAGATTTGTGGCATTGTCAGTAATGATCTTGCTTGGTAGACCATAACGACATATTAATTCCCTTTTTTATAAATTTGACTACCACATTTTTTGTTACATTGGCGTATGAAGCTGCCTCTACCCACTTGGTAAAGTAATCAATTGCCACCAAGATGAAGCGATGTCCATTTGATGCTTTCGGTTCGATCATTCCGATGACGTCTACGCCCCACATTGAGAATGGCCAGGGCGCTGAAAGGGTGTTCAGGGGTACTGGTGGGGCGTGGATATTATCAGCATATATTTGACATTTATAACATTTCTTTACATAATTATAACAATCTTTTTCTAGGGTGAGCCAATAATATCCGGCCCGAAGAATCTTTCTAGACATGGCGTGTCCATTCATATGGATCCCATAAGAGCCATCGTGGATATCTTGTAGAATTTCCTTCGCCTCATTAACATCAACACATCTGAGGAGTACCATATCGTGATTCCTCTTATACAAAATATTTTCGTTCACAAAAAAGCTCGCGGATAACCGTCTCAAAGTTCTTTTCTCATTCTCCGATATTCCGGGAGGATATTCTCTATTTATAAGATAATGTTTGATGTCGTGATACCACGGTTTTCCGTCAGTTTCTTCTTCCATGACATGGCAGTAGGCTGGATAATCTCGACTCTCCATTTTAATTGATGGGATTTCATCGTTTCGATTTATTTGGAACATAGATGATAAAGTAGCCAAAGCATCAGCCAATTGATTGTCTTCTCGAGGGACATGGTGAAACGTGATTTTGTCAAATTCTAAAGACAATTCTTTTATGTAGGTAAAATAAGGTATTAACTTCTTATCTCGAGTTTCCCATTCTTGGTTAAGCTGATTAATGACTAGGGCTGAATCTCCATATACTCCTAGACCTTTTGCTTTTGATTCCAAAGCCGCCAAAACTCTCATGGCGCAA
>NC_021166.2:51147440-51153901 GCF_000331145.2 Cicer arietinum
TCTCCCAAGAAAACCGCGAACTTCTTTTTCTGTACTCGGGGGAGGCATTTCTGCAATGGCTCGAATCTTATCGGGATCAACCTCTATTCCTCTCTGACTAACTACAAATCCCAATACTTTGCCCGATCTCACCCCAAAAGTGCATTTGGAGGGGTTGAGCTTTAGCTTAAACTTTCTAAGTCTTTTGAAGAGTTTCTTTAGATCAATAATATGTTCTTCTTCTGTTTGTGACTTAGCGATCATGTCGTCTACATAAACTTCGACCTCTTTATGAATCATGTCATGGAATAGGGTTACCATAGCTCTTTGGTAGGTCGCTCCAGCGTTCTTCAGACCAAAAGGCATTACTTTGTAACAAAACGTTCCCCAAGGAGTGGTGAAAGTCGTTTTTTCCATATCTTCAGCTGCCATCTTAATTTGATTATACCCAGAGAAACCATCCATAAAAGAGAAGAGTGAATGGCGAGCCGTATTATCAACCAAAATATCGATGTGAGGTAACGGGAAATCATCTTTAGGACTAGCTTTATCAAGGTCCCTATAATCGACACACATTCGTACTTTGCCATCCTTTTTTGGCACTAGTACAATATTGGCTATCCATTGGGGATAATTTTCCACAGCGAGGAATCCTGAGTCAAATTGTTTTTGTATTTCTTCCCTGATTTTTAATGACATATCAGGCTTCATTCGCCTTAATTTTTGTTTCACCGGAGAAGAATCGGGTTTTAAGGGCAATCTATGCTCCACTATGCTAGTATCCAATCCAGGCATATCCTGATACGACCAGGCAAAAACATCTTTGTATTCATGTAAGAGTTGGATTAGTTTGTGATATACTTCTTTCTTTAAGATGGTGCCAACCTTAATTTCTTTCCTTCTTTCTTCAGTCCCTAGATTAACAATTTCTATCAGTTCCTCAAAGGGCATGATACCCTGAGTTTCCCGTTCTACCGCTCTTAACAAATCTAGAGGGGGTTCATAATCTTCTTCATTATCTTTTTCTGTTTGACTAACAAGATGGTTAAGATTATGCAACGAGATCTTAGTACAGTCGTCTGTGAATGAACTATTCCCAAATCTGCAGGATTCAAGGCTAGGATAAGGAGAAAGAAGGAGAAGAGAAAAAAAAATGAATATACACATATGAAAGTGATAAGAAAGAACAATAAGAAAACAAAATGAGAATGCATTTATTGAAATTCAAAGTATTGGAAAAACAACATTGTATCCATCCTAAATATAATGAAACATCTTAAGGTCTTAGTAACAGTAATAATGCTTTTAGAATTACATTGGAATTGCATTAAATATCATAGGTGACTTGACTACTTTCCAATTCCTGATTTCTGCCCCTACACCACACGGGCGAATCCAATTGGCATCCCCATCAAACATGTCATCTTCAGCTGCCGCAATATGGATTTCACTTGTTGGTCTTGCACTTTGGAAACTCCGTCGGATGTCACAGATGGGAATCCTTTCGATTCTTGGCTCTCGATTTTCAATTCGAGCTAATCTTTTTTCTTTTTTCTCTTTGACCAATCTCCGTTTGTCATCCCTGGTGGGTTTGTAACCTAAACCCCACTTATCTCTATTTTCAGGAAGTTCCACCGGTTCTTTGAGCCCTTCTTCATCCTTCCCCAACCCGTGCCACGGATGGTGTCCTCTACTCAACATGAACTTAGCCACCATAATAGCAGTGTTGGACATATGTGGTTCTATAGGTGTCGTTTCGACATAAGCGGTGTCCACGATTTCTAGTGTTTGGAAGGCAGTTTCTAGAGCGTCTTTTGTTGTCTCAACATAAGGTGTGGTGGACAAATTACTCACCAACAAATCTCCTTCTCCTGATACGATTACCAATTGGTCATTTCATATACTTCAGCTTTTGGTGTAAGGTTGATGGCACTACGCCGGCAGAATGGATCCATGGCCTCCCCAATAAGCAACTATAAGCGGGTACAATATCCATCACGTGAAACGTGATTTCGAATGTGACCGGGCCTATTTGAATTGGGAGATCGATTTCCCCCATTACTTCTCTGCGACTCCCGTCGAAAGCTCTAACAACCATGGGACTTGGTCTCATATATGTACCATCACAAGGTAGTTTTGCTAATGTTGATTTGGATATGACATTCAGTGAGGAGCCATTGTCAATGAGGACTCTTGACATTATATGGTCGAGGCACATTACTGATATGTGTAGTGCTTTATTATGCCCTCTCCCTTCGGTCGGCAACTCATCATCTGTGAAAGTTAGGTGATTGTTGGTTGTGATGTTATTTATGATGCCTCCAAATTTGTCCACGGTGATGTCGTGAGTGACATGAGCCTCATTTAGTATTTTCATCAATAGCTTCCGGTGGGACTCAGAATTCATCAATAGGGATAACAATGAAATCCTTGTAGGAGTATGGTTGAGTTGGTCGACTATTTTGTATTCACTCTGTTTGATGATTTTGAGAAATTCCTGAGCTTCTTCATTAGAAACCTCATTTTCCACTTTCTCATTTTCGACTTTCTTTTCTTCTTTATCTGTGTATGCCTTCTCAAACACCACTCTCATTTCTCTTTGTGATTTTCCTGGGGAGCATATCCGATCATTTCTAGTCATTCCTATTCCTGAAACGTTTGTGACAGCGGTGGTTTTAGAGCTAGAAACATCTTTGTCCTTCTGTTTAGCTAGATGTACCTCTACATTATAGTTCCAAGGTACGGCTTTGTTGTCTTTATATGAAAAAGGGCTTGGTATCTGAACTATTAAGGTCCTAAAATCACCGGGGGAATTCATACTTTCCTCCTTAGTGAAATGAATGACCAATGGCTTTGGGATGGTTATGCCAAGTTTTTCTTTTGATTGGGTTGCAATCATACCGTCATCCTTTTCCCAACGACCTATTTGAATGGTGCCCATGTTTATCACATGTTTATCAATTTTTGAACTTCTTTTTTGAACTCGTTGCATTCTTCTATGGAATGATCTTCATTGAGGTGGAAATTGCATCTTGCTTTCACAACGGCATTTCCTTGGATTAACCCAAATTTACATAACTCAGAGAAAATCAGTCCCATCGGGGCCTTAATTTTCTCGACCTCCTTTATTACTTGGTGATTTTCTTCGATTGCATTCACTATTGGCCCACCATGGACTGGTAGAGGATTATTCTTCACGCTAGGCTCGTTTTCTTTAAAATTCAACCATCCAGCCTTAAGCAAATCGTGCACCTTAAATTTTAAAGCTAAGCAGTTTTCAGTAGAGTGTCCTACAGCCCCAGAGTGGTAATCACACACGGCATTCGAGTCATATCCTTTTGGGTAGGGTGGTTCTATAATTTTCCCGGGACATAGTGCTACCATAGAATTGCTAACCAGATGCGGTAATAACTCTGCATAGGTCATAGGGATTGGGTCGAAATGTACGAACTTCCTCCCACGATAGTTTTTCCCGTGACTTTCATATGAATCTTGATTCTCTTGTAAGTGTTGATTTAGAGTACCTGAGATTTGTGAAGTTGCAGCAGTGTAAGGGCGACGCACGAAAGAAGGATTAGCTGGGTTTGACGCCACAAAATGGCTTTCTTCCTCCTTTTTCTTATTCGCACCTGCGGACAACTTTTTTGTGTTATTTAATCCGGTATAGCCAGAAGCAGAGCGGTCGAGATTCATGGTGTATGTTTAACATCACCGGCTTAGCTTCGGTAGATTTTCCTTGCGATGAAGAGCCAGGAAAGCCCGAAGTAAGTGGTGAAGGTTGCACTTGAGGGAACTCGCCAGTACCATGTTGTGGATTTGTAGCCACGACCAGTGTATTGTTGTTGGGGAGACGAGTGTCTATGGGTGGGGTATAACTTGGAGGAAGACCATAAGGTGGAACTTGTTGTGTCTTCCCTTCTTGATAATTGGTGAAAAGGTGTGGAACGACGCCCGTTGGGTGAACAAGAGTGTTTTGGGGCACCTCCTCATCTACCAAAGGATTCCCATCATTTCTATTTCCGAGTGCTTGTAACATCTCCAAGATCTTGGTCATTTGCCCCTTGAGCTGGTTCACATCTTCTCTTATTTCTGTTTGCTCTAGCTCATCCATGATTTTTGACTGGGATCGTGTCCGATAACGGTGTCGTAACACCAAATTTTTTGTTTGTTGTGTTATTTTTTCTGTGAAAGAATATGGCATGAGTATGCAATGTGATGTATGAAAATGTAATTGTGCATGAATGTTAAAGACATATTTATTGCTTGTTTGTGAATATCTTAACCAATAAAGAGAGGGCCATGGGATCAAAAGTGGGGCCAAATTTAATTTATTGAGAAAAAGTAAGATACAAGTTTTGCCACAAAACGAAAGTAGAAATCTAAACATGAAATTTGAAAATTTAATGAGCCATCAATTTTTTCATTTGCTCGATTAAACTTTTACAATGTTCAATAAAAATGGAGATCTCTTGAGGGGTAGAGAGAGGATTAGCCATCCCGTCAGCAGCTCTTAATAATGGTGGAATTTCTCCGATAGCAGAGTTGGTCAAATAAACTAGTTTGGAGAAACGATCCATCCAAAACATTCCTTCTTGAACAAGTCTCTCGATAGTGTCTTTTTGTGTATACATCTCGTCTTCTTTTCTTGCAAGTTCAACTCGGTATGCTTCGATGATCTCTTCTTGGCATTGCCTTTCTATCATGATCTTGTTTTCACATTCCGCTCTTACCTTCTCTATTTGTTGCTTCAGATTTGCTTCTTGCCGACGGATGATTTCATGCTTTTCCCCAGATTTCTTTAGCAACTCTTTAAGCCTAAGACCTTCAATCACTGCATCATCCCTTTCTTGACGTCTGAGTCTTAACTCTTCATTCGCACCCCGCAAACAGATTCGAGTTCTCTCCTTGCTTTCTTCTTCCTCTCTTGCTCTTTTTTGTACTTTCTCAAGGATAAGGGATTGTTGGGTATTCTTATACTCCATATCTCTATAAGCCTGGTGAGCCATCTCCAATTCTTTTTGTAATTTTTCAATTTCTTGTCCTTTGAGAGCTAAGTCGGCCTCTAAATCTTCAGTGCTAAAAAAAGATTCTGTTGTTACTACCTCGGGAGTAATGATGGTGCTGTGAAAAGGCAACTTGACCTCTAATGCCCTCTTTTTCACCCAATTATGATATTCCTCTCCTATACCACAACTTCTAGGCCCTAATTCTTGTCCTCTTCTAACAACATCTTCCCAAGACTTACGTATTCTTCTCAACAAGCTAGCATCATAACCATCTCGTCCATGAATAACAAAAGATTTTGTTACATCCATTATTTGGGGTTTTTTCATAGGATAACCCAATTGTCTCAAGGCAACATAGGGACTATAATTTATACACCCTTTGGTTCCCATGAGGGGAACATCTACGAAAACACCGCATCTACAAATCACTTCATTTATATCTTGACTCTGGGAGTACCATTGAATCGTTCTTTCGTTGAGATTTGCTAGAACGTTGGCCCATTCCTTTTTGCTCTTAGTTTTTAATTGATGCATGTCTTGAAAAATATGTTTGACAAACCAAAAATAGAGTATTGGCGAGCAACAATGGATTAGGCCCCCCTCTTTCTCATGACGGAAGTCGAGCGTGCAGTAAATGTCAGCCAAAACTGCCGGTACTGGATTCTCCCCTCTATGCTTGTAAGCCAAAAAGACGTATATCGCCATGAAATCCACAAAATCCTTAATAGTTGGAAATAAAACAATTCCATATATAATTAAGGCCAGCACATCCATGAAGGTGTCCCATTTTCCATCTCTTGCTAAGTTTACTGCTTTCTCCTCAAGATATTTTATTGGAAATCCAATCAAATTATCTTTGTTGGTTCTATTGTCTTCTATTTCCTTTATAGGGATATCAAACGTTTCATCAATTGTTTTCAGTGAGGGATAGTGTTCCATGTATTGGAGTAATATTTGAGCCACCATTTGATCCCATATTTCCTGTGGTCAAAGTTATTCACAACAAGTCTTAATTTTTATGGTTTTGAAAATGATGAGATAATGATTTTTCAAAAGTAACCATGATAAAGACTATGATGCAAACAAACAAAAAAATGATGATGAGGAAGAGAAAAAAAAAACTTGGGTATACTAGCGGGTAGTGAACATGACATAGTGTAAGATTTTCGTATGTACGTGCGATTTATACCATTTTTCCATGTGAACCTTTACTAAGGGTAGCTCTATAGTTCTAAATTGGTTCCTAGAGCACACAACTCAGTTCTAAAATATTAAACCAATTAATAGGTAAACTATTAAAATGGAAATATTATAGAAAAGGTCAACTCTAGGTGAGACTTTCATGACAACCAAACAAGATGTACATCCAGAAGATTATCATTACACAGTCTCGAACTTATCTTAGGTTGCACTCAGCCCGGGTATAGAGCCCACTCAAAAGTGTGTGAATCGTGTTAGGGTGTATAGAAAAATAAA
>NC_021166.2:51154980-51162040 GCF_000331145.2 Cicer arietinum
AGGAAAAAAAATAGAAAGCGAAATAAAATATATAAAAAAAAAGATGCAAAAACAAAACAAAAGACTAATAAGCAGAAAATTAGAGAGGAAAAAAAATATAAGAAAAATGATACCTTACTCCTGAATTGTTGTTTTGCTAGACCGATTGTTTCAAGACCAGATTTTTTTCCTTCTCTTTTGCCAACTAATCTCTCTCTTTTTTATGTGCTCTCAATTTGTGTTTTCAATTCCCCTTTTGTCTTTTTGTGGCCGACTATTTATAGACTTTTGGGTATAGATTTCAAAAGACAAAAGAATAATTGTCAATTGATTACCATTAATCTATTTTTGTTGGTTTCTTTTCTTTTAATTGGCCACAATTATACCGATTCTTATTGCTATTGATTCATTTCTTCAGTTTTCTTTTCTATTCAATTGATCACCATTATTCTGATTTTTATGACCATCAATCAATTTATTTTTGGTTTTTTTTCATTTATTTTGATCATCATTGCATTGATTTTTATGACCATCAATTCATTTCTTTTCAATTTCCTTTATTTTTATTTCTTATTATTATTTTTATATTTTAGAAAATAGTCTGAACAAGAATTAGAGGCAAACAAGAACCGAAAACACTTGTGATTTTTCAAAGCTTATATCCCTAATTATTTATTTTTATTTTTATATTTCTTCACATATAATTATATACTTATTATTATTATTATTATTATCATTATTTCCTTTTTAATAAAAAAGTAAAAATCGGACAAAATTAGGTGTCAACACCTTGCATGTCAGGATTCGACTTGGATTATTGATTCGGGTGCCTCATATCATGTTACTCCTAGACGTGATTTTTTCTCATCTTACAGTGCTGGTGATTTTGGCATGGTACAAATGAGAGATGAAGGAATATGTAAAATTATCGATATGAGAGATGTTTGGGTTGAAATTATGATTGGTTGCAAGCTTCAACTGAAGAATGTTAGATATGTTCCTGATATTTGTCTCAATTTGATTTTGGTGAAAGCCTTGGATATTGAGGGTTATCACACTTACTTTGATGGTGGTGATATATGCAAAATCACCAAAAGGTCCTTAGTGGTTGCAAAGGAGCAAAGTTCCACTTCTCTCTATAGGATGCATACGAAGCTATGCAGGGAAGAAATGAATGCAGTTGATTATGCATCTTCTGATTTATGGCATATGTGCCTCGGTCACTTGAGTGAGAAATGACTCAATATACTTGCAAAGAAAAATTTCTTCCTGTGAAAGGTATGTCTCTAAAAACTTGCACTCATTGTTTTGCTGAAAAACATAGAGTTTCTTTTCATAATATTAGTCCTCATATGAGGCAAAATATTCTTGATTTAGTTTATATTGATGTTTGTATGATGGATAGTAAATCTCTTGGTGGTGCAACATATTTTGTTACTTTTATTGACGACCACTCTAGAAAAGTGTGGGCCTTTCCCTTGAAAGCTAAAGACTAGATACTTGGAGTCTTCAAGAATTTTCATGCAAGTGTTGAAAGAGAATACGGAAGGAAATTGAAATATGTTCGATAATATAACGGTGGTGAATATAGATGTCTGTTTGAAGAGTATTGTAGAGAACATGGAATCAGGCTTGAGAAAATAGTTTCAATGACACCTCAACATAATGGTGTTGTAGAGAGAATGAATTGTACCATTAATGAAAGAATCATATGTATGTTCTCTCATGCAAAATTATCGAAATCCTTTTGGGGTGAAGCAATGAAAACTGCAGTAGATTTGATCAATCTTTCTCCAAATAGAGTATGGACAGGTAAATATGTCACTTACCGTCATTTGAGAGTTTTTGGTTGCAGATGTTTTGTTCACGTTCCAAGAGATTAGAGGTCCAAGTTTGATAGTAAATCCAAACAGTGTGTATTCTTCGGTTATGGTGATGAATAATTTGGTTATAGATTGTGGTATTTGGTTGACAAAAAAATTATCAGAAGTCGATATGTGATATTTCTTGAAGACCAAACTATTGAAGATTTTGATAAAGCTGAGAAACAGAAACCAAATTTCGTAAGTTACATTGATGTTGAACCTAAGCCACATACAGAAACTTTTGTTGATGGGGGAGATATATAGGTAGATGATGAGAATGTAACTAATGATCATGTACCTCACCATGATGAGTAGATTTTAACTGAGCCACCAGTCGAGTTTGAGTTAAGAAGATCTACTAGAGAACGTCAACCTTCTCAAAGATATCCTCCACATGAGTATGTGATAATCACTGATAGTGGAGATTCAGAGTACTATCAATAAGCTATTACAAATGTTGATAAAAAAAAATAGTTGAAGGTCATGCAAGAAAAGATGAATTCCTAGAAGTTAGATAAAGGCAGAAAAGAATAGTTCTCAACCAAGATACAAACCAAGATTGGTTGTGAAATAATCAGAGAAAATGTATTGATTTAAATGAAAACTTTCACTTGTGGTAAAGATGTCCTCTATTCGAGTTGTGCTTGTGTTAGCAGCTAGTTTGAATCTAGAAGTTAAACAACTTGATGTGAAATTTGAATTCCTTTGTGGCGATTTGGAGGAAAAGGTCTATATGGAGCAACCAGATGGTTTCGAAGTCAAAGGTAAAGAGCAACTTATGTGTAAATTGAAGGAAAAATTGTATGGGCTCAAACAAACACCATGGCAATGGTTCAAGAAATTTGACTCTTTCACGGAGAAACATGGGTATCGTAAAACTACTTCTAACCATTGAGTGTTTGTCAAGAAATTATCTAATGGTGATTATATTATTCTCTTGTTATATGTGGATGACATGTTGATTATTGGTCATAACACTAAAAAAATTCAATCTCTAAAGAAAGATTTGAACAAGTCTTTTGCAATGAAAGACTTGGGTCCTGCAAAGCAAATTATAGGCATGAGAATTACTCGTGATAGGAAGAATAATAAATTATGGTTGTCTCAATACAATTATATTGAGAAGTTTTCGAGAGATTCAACATGAGCAATTGCAAACCTGTTAGTACTCCACTTGCTACTTATTTCAAATTGAATTATGATCAATGTCCTACAAGTGAGAAAGACAAAGAAGAGATGAAGAATGTTTTGTATGCATCCACATTTGTAGTTTGATGTATGTTACAGTATGCACAACGTCAGATATTGCTCATGCAGTTGGAGTTGTTAGCCGGTTTCTCTCTAATCCTGGTAAAGATCATTGACAAGCAATGAAGTGGACTCTCAGATACCTCAAAGACACTTCCAGAGTGTGCCTATGCTATGGAGGTGGTGAACCTGTGTTGGATGGCTACAGAATTGCAAATATGACAGGTGATCTTGATTCTAGAAAATATACCTCTAGTTATATGGTGATGTTTGCAAGGGGAGCTATGTCTTGACAATCAAGATTACAAAAGTGTGTTGCTTTATTCATTACTGAAGCTGATTACATTGCAGCAACTAAAGTTTCCAAAGAACTCTTGTGGATGAAGAAATTCATACACGAGTTAAGCCTCAACCAAGACAAGTTTGTGTTATTTTGCGACAGTCAAAGTGCGATCCATCTTAGCAAGAATCCAACTTTTCATGCAAATTCGAAACATATTGAGGTGTGATATCATTGGATATGAGATGCTCTGGAAGTGAAGTCGTTTTCAATTGAAAAGATTCATACCAATGAGAATGGTTCAGATATGATGACAAAAGTCTTGTCTTTGTCGAAAATGATATGTTGTAGAAAGAAGGCCGACATGGTTGAGCAGTACCTTCCCACTTGAGTCGTGAGGGAGAGATTTGTTGGATGGACTCACTCTCCAAATGGAATCCACCAATTTTATTAATAATAATAATAATAATATTAATAATAATAATAATAATATTATTATTATTATTATTATTATTATTATTATTATTATTATTATTATTATTATTATTATTATTGTTGTTGTTGTTGTTGTTGTTGTTGTTGTTGTTGTTGTTTTTGTTATTGTTATTATGATTATTGAAAGAAAAAAAGGAATAAGGGTTTTATTGGATTTGGCCCATAAAGAAGAAAAATAAAAAGGGATTTGAAATCACTAAGCAACAAGAGCAACGACAGCCGCACCGCACATGGAGAAGAAGAGAAAGAAAAGTATGATTCCTGTGATGGTAACATGTGTGTAGCAAATTTATTTGTTTGATCTACAATTTTAGTATGTTATTTATACTGCTGAGTTTGTTATTTTAACATATAGTAGTTTTATCTTATCTGATAGTTACTTTGAAATATTCACTTTAGTAGAATGTTATAAGATTGTTGTTAGTGTTGATTGATGTTCCATATTAACATATTGTTATTAAGAAGAGTTTGATATATTTATTAATTATTAGAGTGGAAGTTTTTACTAGACTATATCATGTGATTTTTATTCTCTTAATTTGAGAAAAATTTTCAACATTAAAAATTATATTAGTTTTATATTTAATTTATATCAATTAATATTAATATGTAAAATTGTATTTTTCGTTTGATTATTTGATGGACAAAAAATATTCTGCATCATCAGAATAATAATTCAGCACAATAGATAATTGTGTCATTGTAGCCCAAATTGAGTGTGATGTCATATGTATATGTGACGTGTCGCGCAGTGGGAATGAGGAGAGGGAAAATGCCATTTGTGTGAAAGTATTAATGTTGTTCCAAACCGAAACGTGTTAAACCTCTGAGTGCACGCACACAGAGTAAAGTTATTATCAAATAGTAAACCCAATGAAGGAACACTCAAATGTAATGCTTTCTGTTGAGGGGACCACTTAGCGTGCTATGTTGTTTCAATGTTTTGATATCCACAAAATATGTCATTTCAAAATGTGAGATTAGAAAGAACTGCACTTGGGTCGCTACAATTAAGTTTAAAAGATTGGAAATTATAGATTTTTAAATTTAATATTTTAAATTAAAATTTTTGATTACACGGTTATAAGTTTCTGGTATTTCAATATTTATACATGTTAAAAAAACTGTAGTACATTTAACGTATTAATTTACTATTTTATATAAAAATGTTATTAATTTTTTTATATATGAATGTTACCAGATATATCTTAGTTAGTTTAAAATAGTCCTAAGTTAGTTATGATTATGTAGAAGTTAATTATATAATAACATATTTTATTTTAATTGTATTATGTTATTTATATTATTAACTTCAACTTTAAATTTAATATTCTTTTAATTATTTTTTTCTTTATTAAATTCAACTACACTTCTAAATATGTATCTAATTTAACATTTTATTTTTAAAAATAAATTAATAAAACATATATTTGTAAAAAATAATAAATGTGCTTTATGAACAAATTATTTTCTCAGAATAATACTTGTAGTATTTTAATATAGTAGTTGCAAAAATATGTGTGCTCCCCATAATATTAATATCACCTTTCTCTGCGTTTAATTTCGTGCACACGCCTTTTTTATTTAATTTTTTTTATGGAACACACCCTTTTCATTCCGGGTTCGGTGGAGTAACAGTGAATAGTCAGTCTTTGGAATATTCTCTCCAATTATTCTATGGTGCCTTCTTATGGGACACACATGTTTATTTTTTGTTAGTGCATAATGAAGCTGATTTTGAAGACAAACATGTCGGATCAAAAAGAGGTTTGTTTAGTTAATTAGGGGGTGTATTGGTTTAGTCTCAAGATGAGAATTCACAATGTGGCGTAGGTCAAGGCGTGGGAATGTGGGAAGAAGGGTGCAAGGGTAAATTTGAACTCAAGATATTCATATTTTTCAGCATTTAATGTGCACAGAGGGGGATGTATTTAGTAGCAATTAGGGCTCCAATCCTTATGAGTTTTTAATTTTTCTTACAATTACACTATCAAATAAATGACCTATTCTGAATTTATGTGAATTTATGATGCCCTTCTTGTTTGAAACAAAATATTACTTTTAGCTACAACAAACACATTGTTTTTTCTCTTTATACAAATAATATATTCTTTCTTATGTGAACACTTCTTTCCATGAGAACAAACATTTCTTTCTCTCATAATAAAGTAAGGTAAAATTATTTTCCTCTTCTTTAAATTGGATTTTGTCTGTCACTTAAAGTCAATTTTCTTGTTGTAGAATATATAATAAAAAATTAATATTCCTTGTTTCAAGTTTATTTGTTGACATAAATTTCTCAAGTGATAAGGAGTTGGAGAGATATATTAGATAATACTTAGCCCTTCTCTTAATTTGAGTTAGTATTAATCAAAATGTTGTTAGGTTGTTAGAGACTTATTAGGACTTAGTTATTTTTCTATTTTTACAATTAGTTAGATGGGTTTACCTACACCATCTATATAAGTTAGATTTATTTGTGTAAACATTTTAATTTTTTCAATAATAATAATTCATATGATATTAATTAATTCTTTTCTTTATTCTAATATGATATCAGTTGATATTTTCCTAATGTCTCTCCCTTCTTCCTCTGCATCCAAACTTTTCTAATTTCCTCTCAACCCGAAAACTGCATTTCTCCTCTCTATTCTTCCATGGCGGTAGACTCTGATTCTGCTCACAATTCCCCCATTCATTTTTCCAATGAAATAAAAGATGCAACTCAAAATCTCCACAACCCTTATTATCTTCACCCCGACGAAAATGCGGATGTCGTTCTTGTCGCCCCACCTCTGAGCGACACCAATTACTACAACTTGAGCAAATCGATGAAACACGCTCTCTCTTCCAAAAACAAACTCGCTTTCATCAATGGCAGTTTACAGCAACCACCATCAACAGATTCGGATTTCGAGTTGTGGGATCGGTGTAATAACATGATCCTTTCTTGGATTACCAAGACCTTGTCGCTTCACATTGCTCAGAGCACGATTTGCTTCGACAGTGCACAAGAACTTTGGTCTGATAATGAAGATCGCTTCACGAAAGGTAATCACTTTCATTTTTCTGATTTACTCAAATATTTGTATTCAATCAAACAAGGGGATCGTTCTTTATCAACCTATTATACTGATTTGAAGATTTTATGGGATGAATTAGAGTTTTTACGACTCACCCCTTCTTGTTCTTT
>NC_021166.2:51162055-51232829 GCF_000331145.2 Cicer arietinum
TTCCCTACTCATTGCACATGTTCTTTAAGCTCGGCCGTCAAGGACTATAAACAAAATAAATACATCATCTATTTTCTCAACGGCCTCAATGACAACTACAATAATGTTCGAACACAAATTCTCATCATGGACCCTTTATCATCATTGAGCAAAGCCTATTCCTTTGTTGTTCAACAAGACCCAACTCTTACTCTGAGTCTTAACCCTAATTCTGCTTCAAATACCACTTCTTCTAACTCTGCTATTTTTTCTATAAATTCTGGTAATTCTTATCCTCCAAAAGATCATAATAGTCAACCCAAAGGTAGAGGTCATGGTTAAGGGCAAATTTTATGTAGTCATTGCAACAAAACTAATCATACTGTTGAAAACTGCTATTTTAAACATGGATTTCTTCCTGATTACAAATCCAAGACTCAACTCAGCAATGAATCATCTGGTGATGGGAAAAAATCACAGCTTGCAAATTCTTTTGTTAATGACTCACTCACAAAGGAAGAGTATAAGCTTATGGTTAATTTGCTAAAATCTTCTAAGGAGGCAAGTTATATCTCATCCGCTAACAAGGATAATGGAGTCGATCATAACCCTCATGTGGTTTCTAGTATTTCCAAGACAGGTAACACTTACCAACCTCAAAACATATGGATATTGGACTCTGGTGCATCAGATCATGTGTGCCCTAACATTAAAGCTTTTTTAACTATCAAATAGATTGCTCTTGTTTCCATTATTTTTCCTAATGGGAGTAATCTGTATGCACACTTTTTTGGCACTATTGCTTTCATTCTTCTTTTTACCTTAAAGATGTTTTGTTTATTCCTCAATTTCATTTCAGTCTTACATCCATTTCAAAGTTCACTTAAAATCTTAATTGCAAATTGGTGTTCTCACACAATTTTTGTGAAATTCAGGATATGGATACCAAGAGGATGATTATGAATGAGGACCTCATTAATAATCTCTACATCCTCAATATATCTCATTTCATAGTGTTTTAGATTATGATGGGGTCTATGTTTCTGTTAATACTACTCAATGTAATTCTTTTGACCTTTGGCATTATAGATTAGGCCATCCTTCTTATAATGTTTCTCAAACCATGTGTAAATACTTTCCCTATATTTCTAAAAATAAAAATCTTGTTTGTTATTCTTGTCAAATGGCTAAACAAAGTAGGCTTCCTTTTTCTTAAAGTAATAGTTTATCTTCACATGTTTTTCAACTTGTTCATATGGATATCTGGGGGACTATAAATATTGTTTCTTTGGATGGATTTTCTTACTTTTTAACAATTGTTGATGATTTTACTCGACACACTTGGGTGTTTTTAATGAGTGCCAAATCTAAAACTCGAATGCATATTCAGAACTTTAATGAGTGACTGTGGGACATAGTTTGTTATGCCCTCATTTTATGCTTCTTTAGGCATTATACATCAAAGATCTTGTGTAGAAACCCCTGAACAAAACTCAGTGGTTGAAAGGAAACATCGACATATATTAAATGTTACAAGAGCTCTCTTATTACATGCTCATTTTTCTAAATGTTTCTGGTCTCATGCCTTAAATCATGTTGTTTTTTTAATTAATCGAACATGAACCCATGTACTTTAAAACAAAACTCCCTTTGAACTTTTGTATAAATCTCCCCGAGCTTTAATAATTTAAAGGTATTTGGTTGTCGTGCTTTTGCTTCAACATTAACTAATGCTAGAACTAAATTAGACCCTAGGGCTAGAAAATGCATTTTCTTAGGATATAAACATGGGACAAAATAGTACATTCTTTTTTATTTGCACAATCGTGATACCTTTGTTTCTCGAAATGTTGTTTTCTATGAGTCAAATTTTCCTTACAATGTAAATCTACCCACTATTTGCACTAGTGACTTGATCAATCACCAAGATCAATTGTTTCTTTTTGATGTTCCTATTGATGCTCCTGTTACTAATCATGCTCCTCATACTAATTTGCATGTTAATGATTCCCTTATAAATGATAACCATGTTGATAGTTCCTCTGATACAGGGAGTAATACTTCCCATGATATTAGAACTCTTAGAAAGTCTAATAGATCAAGAAAACCTCCTAACTACTTGAATGATTATCAATGCTAGGGCTAGACAAAAACATGTGGCCCGAAACAAATGGAACCGGTCGCGGCCCAATTTCCTTAAACGGGTGGACAAGAGAGGGTATGCAGGTATGTGGGTCAACAAAAATGGGTCCATGTGGTTTATAACGGGCGGATTCGATTTAGAACTTTTGGACCACGAATACCCAGACCCGCTCGTTTCAAATTAATAGTATTATATTTTAAAATACTAGGCTGTTGTCCAAAAATCTGAGAGGATTTCCCCAGCCCAGAAAAAAAAAAAAAAAAAAAAAAAAAAAAAAAAAAAAAAAAAAAAAAAAAAAAAAAAAAAAAAAAAAAAGGCCCAAATCCAGAGTAAACCCACTTCCACCACTCTCACTTAAAATCTGAAACCCTAAAATTTTCATCTCATTACTCTTACTCACAACTCATACACTCACACCTCCACCAACTCCAGCGATTTTGTTTCGAAGCCACCATCACTGGTTCCGTCGACATTGATACCCTCCTTCTTTTTTCCTTCTCTTCATCTGTATTTGAAGAAAAGATTATGTTTCGCAAAAATGCACAGGTACATGCAACATGATATGAGTTCCTTGTTCTTTTTAATGATCTTAGTTAGGGTTTCTAAGACGTGTTTTTACTTATTCAAAGCACACTAAGATTTTTGTTAGATTTTTCATTTCTCTTACGATCTGGGTTTGAATTAATAACTTCATTTTTTTCATCTATGTTAAGGTACTGAATCTACTGATCGTATCATTTTTTCTGTGTTGGAAGGTCGTCATCATTGTGAGCAACAACAAAAAGGTTAGGGTTGATTGTATAATGGGTGTAGGGTTTTTGAATTTGTTTTCAGTATTATGATTTGTGACGTTTTGAATATGTTAAAGTTTTGTTTTTATTTTGGTTTGATTTCTGAAAGTTTATTATATAACGGGTCTTTTAGGATTTCTGAAAGATTTATCTTTTGGGTCTTTTATGATTTCTTTCTATTTTTGTTAAGTTGGGTTCAATGTGTTTCACTTAGGGTTTGCCTTGAAAGTTTTATTTTTCATTTATATGTGTATATATTTAAAAATATTTTAGGTAATTTTAGGTTTTTATGCATAATTTGGTTTGATTTATTTAATGTGATTTGGTTGGGGTTTGTTCTATGTTTAAGGTTGTCAACCCTTCATTTGTGTGAATCTCTTAAATATGTTTTTATCTTCAGTTTTGTTTGTTTTAGCAGAAAGTTAATTTATGTGTTTTTTCTGGCTAGAATAATAAATATATCATGTTACAAGAGTATATTGTTGAATTTCATGATTTTCTTATGGAAGATAAGTTTAAAAATTATTGTGTAGAAAATCTTAGATCAATATGAAAAAAAAAATTTGTTTCTTGAGCATTATCATTTAATTCAATAAATTGCATTTTGATTCTGACAATTGGATTAAATGATCTAAATACACATGTTAAGATGGATCTTTTGTCAACCATGTGTATTAATGTTTGACCAAAGCTAACAACAAAGTTTCATCAAAAAGGATGTTTGATATTGAATTCTCTTTGTTTGACAAGTGAGATTATAGTTACTACTCAGTATGTTTAAAATCTTAGTCTTGGTTTATGGATCAAGCAACAACGTCAAAAGTCCATAGTTACCTAGGTTTTCTTCAATTTCTAGATAAAATCTTCTGCAAATTGAAGTAATTTTCAACTAGTTTATTCATTAGAGTCTTAATTTGTGAAGTACTAAACTCGAAACGCCTTTAGTATATGTTTCTATTATTCTTTATATAGATCGGTTTATAAATTGAAAGCATCTTCTAATGTTTTCTTCTGCTTTTGTTTATCCTATCTCAACAAAGGTATCTTAGAAGATTCAACTAAATTCCATCGGTAAGCTGCTCGACCTATTTTACTATTTCTTTAAGGTGCGAAAGAAAACTTGGTTAATGAATTGCATAATTTACAGCAGATTTGGACTTTTTTGAATTTTTTGAAGTGACACAAACTAAGTCAAATACTGACTTTGTTCTATGACAATATCAACACAAGTTTTTTGGGATTTGTATAAACTGTTGTTCTGCCTAGTAAGTTATTATTGTTATATCTTATTATTCTTTTAAATGCCAAAATTTGTTAGTAACCAAAATTTTAAGTTAAATGCCACAACTACAACTGTTACTCTATTAGCAATCTAAACTGCCTGTTATAGATATATGTTAGCATATATTAGCATTTCTGTTATAAGCAAGAACATAAGTTTAATTTGTTATTCTTATATAATTACCTTTCTATTTCCCAACAGCTGGTGCATGATATTCCGAGACTGATTTTGTTGCAACAAGGATTATCAATAACTTGAATTTAAAAATGTGTATTAAAAAATGTGTATTAATATTAGACTTTATCTATAACTTGAATTTGGTTGAGTTGTTGTTGAAAAACTAAGCTGTTATAATTTGTTGGACTTGAAAAACAAGGATTATGTAAAACTTTTAGTTGTAATCTGTTGGACTTGAAAAACAAGGATTGTGTAAGACTTTTAGTTGTAAGTTGTTGTATTTGTATGTTATTGTATGTTATGTGAGTGTAGTTGTAAGCTGAGTTGTTGTAGTTGTAAGTTGTTGCATTATGGGAATATTATTGTATGTTATGTGAATGTTAGTAACCCAATTTTAAAAGAAAAAATGAATACAAATTTTGACTTTAAATGGCTCAAAAGTGGTCTTAGAATGGATAATAAACTACTACTTTCCTGAGAAATCACAAAAAAAATAGTTACTTATTTTGATAAAAATGTTATTGGATCAAAAAATTTGAGTGGCCCAAACAATGATTCAACCCGACTTTAACCACCCGTTTTAACCCGCGACCCATTGTACCCGCAACTCAATTTTTGTATTGGGCGAAAATGGGCTTGTATTTTTCAACCGCGGATTGGGCCGATTGGTGTTTTTAGGCCCGAACAAGCCCTACCCGACCCGTTTTCCAGCCCTAATCAATGTTATGCTACTATACTTCCCATGATATTTTGTATCCTCTTTCTGTTGTGCTTTCTTACTCAAATATATCTTCACATCATTTTAAATATATGAATGTTATTACTAATAATTTTGAACCATACCATTACAAACAAGTTGTCCAACATAATGTTTGGGTCAAGGCTTTGGATAATGAACTTCAGGCCCTAAAACAAAATAATACGTGGATCATCACCACTTTACCCCATGGTAAGAAGCCCATCAAATGCAAATGGGTCTACAAGATCAAACACAATTCAGATGGTTCAATAGAAAGGTATAAAGCTCGTTTAGTTGCAAAAGGATTTACTCAAATTGAAGGTATTGATTTCTTTGACACTTTTTCTCCCGTTGCAAAATTAACTACAGTAAGATTACTCCTTGCTATCGCTTCTTCTCAAAATTGGTTTTTGCATCAATTGGACGTACACAATGCCTTTTTACATGGTGACTTAGATGAGGATGTTTATATGGAATTACCTTCGGACATTCCATCTAACAAACATAATCAAGTTTGCAAACTTTTGAAATCTATATATGGATTAAAGCAATCTAGTAGACAATGGTTTGTAAAATTGTCGTCTACATTAATTTCAAAAGGATATATGCAATCCACTTCGGATCATTCTTTATTCACCAAGAGATTGCATAAATCCTTCACTGCAATTTTGATTTACGTTGATGATATAATTATTGCAGGAAATGACCCTCGCGAGAGCACTTTCATTAAGGAATTTCTCCATACTTCATTCAAAATTAAGGATTTGGGAGAGTTAAAGTACTTCCTCAGACTTGAAGTGGTCAGATCTAAACAAGGAATCCATATATGTCAAAGAAAATACACTCTAGATTTATTATCTAACACTGGTTTGTTTCCTGCCAATACTCCAATGATGAAAGACACTAATTTCGGCAACGCCAATGGTACTCATATGCAAGATCCATCCATCTATCGACGACTAATCGACAAGCTCATTTACTTAACAAACACAAGGCCATATATCAATTTTTCTGTACAACAACTCAGTCAACATATGAATTCTCCTTCAAACACTTACTATGAGGAAGCTATAAGAGTATTGAAATATCTCAAATCTTCTCCTGCATTAGGCATTTTTCTGTCTGCAAATTCTTCCCTCCAACTGAAGGCTTTTTCTGACTCAGACTGGGCAACCTACCCTGATACACGCATATCAGTAAGCGGGTTTTGTATATTTCTTGGGGATTCTCTAATCTCATGGAAATCAAAGAAGCAAGCCACCATTTCTCGCAGTTCCTCAGGAGCAGAATACAGAGCCATGACCACTACAGTATGTGAAATACATTGGCTGACTTATTTACTCACTGATCTGAAAATTGATTTTGTCAATCTTGCTCTACTATATTTTGATAGTCAATCAGCAAGGCATATAACGGTTAACTCCTCATTTCATGAACGTACCAAGCACATCGAGCTTGATTGTCACTTGGTCCGTGAAAAACTTCAACAAAAATTGTTCCATCTTCTTCCTATCAAATCATCTCAGCAGCTGACCGATATTTTTACTAAAGCATTGGATCCAAGTCCATTCCATTCTTTTATTTTCAAGTTGGCCTTAATTGATATATGTGCTCTAGCTTGTGGGAGGGTATTAGATAATACTTAACCCTTCCCTTAATTTGAGTTAGTATTAATCAAAATGTTGTTAGGTTGTTAGAGACTTATTATGACTTAGTTATTTTTTCTGTTTTTACAATTAGTTAGATGGATTTACCTACACCATCTATATAAGTCAGATTTATTTTTGTAAACATTTCAATTTTTCCAATAATAATAATTCATATGACATTCATTAATTCTTGCTTTTATTCTAATAAGATATGTCCATATAATTGAAAAGTTTTTAAAAAAAAGTTATAAAGGTAGAATTAGTAGATTTTGGATAGAAGTAATGTTGTTTGTTTTATATTTTATTCTCTGAATAAGATGGAATTAGTTTTTAGAATAACCACTGAATAATTTCTTTTGGATATATAAAAAATTTCCCTCACTTTTTATTATTTTCCTCCTAATATTTTTTTTCTTTTATATTAAAATTAAAATGTAAAATATTAGTTTTTTTTATTATAAATGTGTATGGGTGGAGAAAAATAGTTCTCGTTTTTTTTTTTTTTCTTTCTTAAACATTGAATAAAGGAATTTTAAAGAAATCTTAGTTCATCGCAACATCAACATAAATAAGTAACACTACATCATAATATCATAATTTCATAGCAATAATTTATTAAAATATAGTTTTTGTTGCTCTTTTTTTACTCATATAGTTTTTGTTGTTTACTCATATAGTTTTTGTTGTTAAATTGAATTGCATACAATTTTGAAAGGCCAGTTCTCTGTTTAAATTTTTAATATTACGTAAGTTACTCCATACAATTTATTTAAAATCCTCATATTCTATTAACTTTTTACAAATTAAATTATTTAAATCATACTTCAATTTAAAGTTTACTATTTTTTTTAATCATTTTTTATCACATTAAAATTTAAACTGAAATATTTCGTCATTTAACTTTTATATGATATTAGTTTCAATTTTTATCTTTTTGAAGTTGAAAAACATTAATCATTTCTTCACGGTATGTTAAATACGAAATAAATAAAAATACTAATTTAGCAATGGTTGTTCGAATTGACAAAGTTATTAATTGATAGACTTCCAAAAATTTTAAATTGTCTTTAAATTATTGTTTTTACTTTGAAATTTTGTTGAAGATAACAATTTAAAGATAATATTTGAAGGTTTAAATGCATGTGATATTTTTTATGTCACCTCAAACAGTTATTGTTAAGTGGGTGTTTTTTTTATTTTATATTCTATATACCATGAAAAAAATAACTAAAAATTATATGCTTCAAAAACAAAATAAATCTTATAAATAATAAATAGTCAAATTCAATATTACGTAAAAGATAAAATGTAAAAATTATATTTTAATATAAAATTTACTATTTAAAACATCAAATTTACCTCGACAGTATGTTTGCTTAAACTCATTAAACCTATATCTTCAATATAAAATGTTTTAAAACATTTTTAGATCCCATGGATGATAACTGCCTAGCTTTATATATTCTTCTCACAATAAGTAACACTTGTGCAAAAACATTCATTTCGAGATTCTAATATAATTTTTTTTTTTTTGTCATTTTGAGATTTCAATGTAAAATAAATATTTTTTTTTTCAAATTTACACTCTAAATAATACCATATACACTATTTTCAAAATATTGTATTTCACTTTTTGCACTTATAATAATAAGAAACACATCAATGATTAATAATTATAATTAAATAAATAAAATTACTATTCCCTTTCTTTTATTTAGTTATTTCTTAGTGTTAATGCAATAAACAAAAGTGACACATAGTAAAACAAGAGAGTAATTCAAAGCAACTAACTGTGAATCTACCGGAGAATGTATATGCCTAATGCTTCTCTCTTCTAAATAAATAGCTAAACAATCAATTTTTTCTTTAACCCTAGTCTCAGCCTAAAAAATCTTTCTAATGTAAAATTTTCAGATGTCAAATTCATCATCAAAATAAAATATTTTTATTAAAAATGAGACATTGAGGATTTTGGTGATAAACGTTGAAGTCAAGACTACATTTGCTTAAACCATTAAAAAAAAGTATCATTGGACCAAAGTTACACACAATTCAAACTAGAAGACCAAAAAAGTTTAAAGCTTTATAATATCACAAAAATGCTCTAAGACAGCAAATCACTCTTCATTAGATTCCAACACATCTTTAATAATACATAAATAATTTTTGTTACAAACACAAACGTTGGATCAAACCTTGGACCACATTGACCCCAAATATCAAAATGGTCCCTGAACCAAACAAAACTCAAATGTTGGATCAGCTTGATCACAACAAAATAGTTTAACAGAAATCTAGCTGTGTAAATCTGACTCTTTTAAAACAAGCCAGAAAACACAGATCTTCAACAAATGATAATGTTTTATATGATTAATTAATCAAGGAAAGGTAATATAAAGGAAAAAAAAAGAATTAGGCCTCGGCATCCTATACTATATGCATGTAATCCCAGGGAATCCTACCCTTTTCTTGTTTTTTTTTTTTTTTTGTACTTTCTAAAAGAACAACATCCTAAAAAGCCAGAGGTTGTAATCACATGTAAAATCCATGCATCACACATTCACACTATATCTAGCACTCCATTGCCACATGATTCCTTGGGCTGCTGTTGAGGCGTAAAAAGAGCTATGAGAAGAGGATTTTTTCTCAGGCATGAAAGAAATTCATCCTTGAAAATTCTTTCGTCATTATGGTTGTCAAATAACAAGAAAAGATCATGGACCTACAAGTATCCAGTTGATAACAATCAAATTACAAGAGTCAAAGGATGCTAGTGACAGATTAAGGGTCTGTTTGTTAAATTTTTTATAAAAAAAAAAAAAAAAAAAATCACTTTTAGTTATTTTTTATCGGTTTTTTACAAGTTTTTAAAATAAAAATCTGAAGAAAATCTAAAAACTGCTTGAAATATGAAGTTGTTTACCTCATTGTCATTCCAGCTGGGAATAACAGATTGGATGGAATCTCGTAACTGAATTAAAAAATGGAAAGAAGAAGAACCATTAAGTGTCAATCCAAATTTCTACACAAGTTGTAAAGGAAGAGTATAGTAGTTAATACTTCTTGTTCTGCGATGTAGCCCTTTACTGCACCACCGCACTCAGCAAAAGCTACTTCACAGGCTTGATGAAACCCTGGCTGCTTCATAACATGTGCAGATCCATACAAGAACTGGAAGCAACAAAACAAACATGCATCAGAAAAATGTCATGATCAACAAGAATATTTTAAACCTAAATATGCAGTTGGTAGCACAGAAACAGGGATAGATTTTTGCAAATATTCACCTGTCTGAATGTAATTGTCCCACACTTCTCCACATCAATGAATGCGAATATCTGTAATAAGAACGGGGAAGAAAAGAGAGGGAAGAAAAACTTGAGTGCAGAAAATTTTGTTTTCAAAATTACAAGCTTATGAATTTAGCATAAAACTTAATGCATAGATTATTATTAAATTCTGGATGGCTTTAAAATTTAATCCTACAATATTTAAGAAATCTTGAGCTATTTGGTAACTAACCTTTTGAGAAAGAGGACAAGCCTTGAGTCTTAAAACTCTCAAAAAGTCACGATATTGAACACGACCACTGCAAGCGGGGTATGGAATTTTGTCAATTCCCACAAGATAATATTTAAGAATTACAAAAAATTGTAGCAGTCATAAGTGAAAAAGAAAACATTAATATTTGCGGTAAGGTTTCCATCATAGGCAACTAGGTATAAGTAACAGATGAAAGCATAAATCATCAAACACATCAAAGAAATATTAACATACTATACAAGGATACTACGGTTGCTAATAATATAAATAAATAAAAAGATATAACTTGCATAAAAGCATGGGTTCAAAAGCCATTGTAATTGGACCAGAAAATTCAACCCAGTTCTTCATTTAACCTAAAAAACTAGTCGATCTCAAAATCGGTGAGAAAAAACTGGTCTGGCTGGACCAGTTATTTTTTATTATTTACATTTTTTTATAAATAAATAATTTAACCAAATAAAGGTGCAATGGCAAGTTAAAAAGACACATATACATGGATTTTTATTTTTTATCCTTTTGTGGTTTTTTTATCTTAACAGAGATATAATATGATCATTTTTTAAATAATTTAAAATTTGATACATCAATACTTCTTGAAATTGTTAATTCATTATCTAATATAAAATGTAGTATGTAATATTGAAAATATATATTTCATTATCATCAGTTCAACCTAGATCCAATCACGATTGAAGACCACTGAAAACCTTAAACCAGTGACTCCACACCAGTTCAATGACTCATCTAGTTTCAAATGTCAATGAATCGATTATCAAACTCCCAATCAATCTAGTATTCGAAACATTTAGTAATGATTTAATAATCAATTGATTATCTAGTTTTCAAAGCATTTAGTAATGATTTAACAACCAACTGTGCACCACTAAATATAATCATCAAATATAATTGTGTCTCCCCGTGTAACTGAGTACGAAAAGTTTCACTAATTAATTACTTTTTACAAGAATGTGAATGCAGTACCTGGGATCTGGATTCATAGCCAAGAACTTATCCAGAAACTCCACAGCTTCCAGGCTGCTGATATGAAATAACTGGAAAGAAACACAAAATGTTTTTTATTATGGCTGATTTGATATCACCATAAATTTAATTAAAAGAAAAAATATTAATCAAAAACAAAAAAAGTATTCAAATTGGAAATCTTGGATTTAATGGTAGCCATTCTCAAGCAATGATGTTTAAACTTAAATTAGCAATACCATATAGGCAGACCATTCCGAGAGAAAGGATGTGTCATACCACCTATCATTAAGATGCCATGTTACAAAATATTTCTCACTTTCTCTACTTATTCCTCGAAGTACAAAAGTTGACAAACACAAACAGTTGGCAATATTTCAGGATTATTGTAACAAGAGAAAGCATAATTGAGTGGCAAGAAGTTAAATGGCACATTTGAAAATTGATTCAAGCTCAGTTGTTTTTAGGGACTTACTGATTCCACCTTGGCCATTTCAACCATATAACTTGAGGGGTTCTCCTGCAGAAGTCAACAAGTTAAAATGTCAGTGACGACAAAAATAGATTGCTAAGTCATACCAAAACAGCTGAAGCATAACAATCACAACATCTATGGACATATAAGTTGGAATACACTAAGGATGACTAGAAATATTCAGCAGAACAATATCACAGATGAGAAAATACTTAATATAACCTTGCTACCTAAAATGACTATATTTTACATTTGGCTTAAATATGATTTTAGTCCCTGCAACTATAGCATTTTTTGGTTTTAGTCCCTGTAAGTTTTTGTTTGGATCCAGTCCCTGCAAATTCAAAATTTGTTGCTTTTGGTCCCTGACGGCAGCTTATTGGGCCACGTGGCGTGATTTTTGGGTCATGTATGCCCAATAAGTCTTAAGTCTAATAATCAAGATGATTAGTTTCCAAATTTTATTAGGATTGCAAGTCTAGTATTAGTATGAGCAAGGAATAGTACTTAATCTTTTGTTATCATACCGCAAACATAATTCAAAGTCATTACTTTTTCTCTTCCCCCTTTCTTATCTAAAACCCTATGATTTCAACATGCTATTTCCAAGCACAATGTTGTCAAATTGCCGTCATGGCGCTGCCATGGCACGACGGATTTTGTGCCAGCCTCCATAAACCGCAACACCTATTATATCTGCCATGTTTCCACCATCGAAACGCCGTTTATATGGCAGATTTTTCCATGCCACTGTAGCAGATTTTTTGTCATGCAAGTTTGAATTGAGCAGTGTGAACAATGGAATGCCAACAAATTTCAAAAAAGCAAACTAACAAGCATGAAGAATTAAGATATAATTGTAACCAATAACTAAAACTGCACACCTGTTTTGCTTCTTGTGCTTTCATATGAAGCATTATATCTCCATAAGAATGTCCAGTTTGGACAGTATTCATAGCAGTTGCAATAGCTTGGCTAGCCTGCATTTATCCGTATATTGATTGTTAAATAGTTGCGGACTACTCACACATGCAAGGATTAAAAATTCAACAAATCATCCAGTGTACTCATTCTTAACAGAGAAGATGCAAAAGAGATAATAGAAAACGATAAGGTAAAAAAATGTAGTGTTTACATAATATTAGGCGAGTTCTTCTCAAACTCCCTTCATCAGGTGCAACACTGCTACTCTAATTATCTCTAAAATAAACTGTTCCTAAATATTTTCTTTTCTTCAATGGCCACTCATCCAGCTCAGCATCATCATCTTGGCTTATCCCAATGTTATCTGTTATTAGCATGCTTTTGTCTGACATTCACTAACATTGAGCATTGCTAGTCTCAACAGCTGTCTAGTAGAATTTTCCTTCAAGTTTGAAAAACACTTTGCAATCTAGAGCATGGAAACTACAGGTGGCCCAACAAGGATTCTAGGATAAACTGTGATACCATCTTAAATTTTGGTCCTACATGAGGTGAGGAATGCCCAAGCTTTATAAATTCTTTAGTATCTCTAGCCAGTGTTGGACTTAGACTTTTCTACAACGAAGTTTATAAAAATCCCTCCCTTCCCCTTCCTCGCCACCAAACCAAACACCGTTAACAAACGATTCCTTGACGCCTATGGAGGAATTTTAAATTCATTTTAGTTCAAATTTATATACATATAGAACTTTCAAGAATCAAAATATTGGGGAGGAAAAACTTTGCAATTTGCATATTATGAACTAATGCAATCCAAAGTTAAGAGACTAAAATATCCAAGAAAAAAATCTGTTTCTGTTTTATATCCCTCAAGTATAGGAATTCAGTTGTATAGGAGTACTAGTAGGGATTTAGTTATATATGAGTACTAACAGGGATTTAGTTATATATGAGTACTAATAGGACTTGGTTGTTTAGTAATCTAGTGTATATATATATATATCTGATGTATTGCCAACATATTTCAATTCAATCAACATATTTTACCTAATTCTTGAGATGGTATCAGAGCTCTCGACCTTTGGGAGCCTTGCATCCGCATAAATTTGCCACCTTCACTGTGGTTTCTTTTTTTTCTGAAACCTTAGCCACCTTCATTGTGGCCCTTGCTTCCACATAAACCTACCGCCTCCATTGCGGTTTCAATTTTCCCGAAACCTTAGCCACCTTCATTGTGGCCCTTTTTGCTGCCTTCGTTGCAGCAACTTGAGATTTCTTTTTGGCCTATTTGCTACCATAGTGTGTTCAATACTCATGTCGATATTGTTCACGTCCGTTTGACCGACCTATTTTCAACGCCGTTTTCAACCAGATTGTAGATCGGCCGTTTCTCATTTCATTTTGGGGTTCACTTTTTGATCAAAGCACTTTTGTTATGGGTCATTTGAAGCTCACACGGTTTTTGCTCGTACTTTTCTGTTGCGGCATTATAGCACACTTACAGTTTGTGGATATTTTTTGGACGTTTGAAGTTTGTTTTGTTTGATAGATCAATATTTCGTCTCTAATATTGTTTGTCTACTAATTTTACGGATATGACTCGACTCAATGAAGATGAAATAGAGAAGATTAGATCACTTCTTAGTAAGTTGGAGAAACTGACAAGTACTAGTTTTGTGGTATATACAAGTACACTTCCTCTTGGTAAGTTTCAATTTTCTTTTGGACTTAATGCTTCAAATACAACCTATAACCAATATTGGATACTAGATTCTGGAGCCACTGATCACATGACACCCTTACCTGCACACTACTTCACTTATTCACCTTGCCCTAGCAACAAGAAAATATCCACAGCAGATGGTACCCTTCTAACTGCAGCAGGTCAAGGAGATGTCAAAATAAACTCATCCATAACTCTAAAAAATGTCCTTCATATTCCTAAATTGTCCACTAGCTTAATTTCCATACAAAAACTAACACAAGACCTATCATATAATTTTTTTTTTTTATAACAAATCTTGTGTCTTTCAGGACAAGAATTCAAGGAGGACAATTGGTAATGCTAGAGAATGGAATGGTCTATATTACTTGGATAATCAAAATCTTCCTCCAAATCTACTCAACAATACCAACTCTTTTTTCTAAATCAATAAGACCAATAGGGACAAGGTCATTTTGTACCACGACGGGTCATCCTTCATTTAGAGTCATAAAACAGTTGTTTCCTTCCCTCTTCAAAAAATTAGAGGTAGAAAGTCTTCATTGTGAGGTGTGTGAGCTTGCTAAACTCAAACCTGTACCTTTTCCAGGTAGTAACCAAATGAGTACTTCTCCATTCTATTTAGTTCATACTGATGTATGGGTCACTCTGTTCCAAATATATCAAGAGACTGTTGGCTTGTAACCTTTATTGATGATTTTACTCGGGTTACTTGCTAAAACAAAAATCTGAAGTCAGTTATGTGTTTGTACACTTCTTCTACATGATAAAAAAAACCAGTTTGGAGTGATTATTAAGAGGGTTAAGTCTGATAATGCCAAAGATTACTTTACTCACGGGATTAATTCTTTCTATCAAAAAGAGGGCATTATTCATGAGTCCTCATGTGTTAAAACACCCCAACAAAATGGGATTGTTCAGAGGAAAAATGGACACTTGTTAGATCAAACTCGAGCGATGTTATTTCAAAATAATGTTCCCACGAAATTTGGGGAAAGGCAGTTTTAACTGCATCATATCTTATAAATCGATTACCTTCTAGTGTCTTTGCCTTCAAAACTCCCATGGAGTCACTGTCCCTGTTCTACCCTAATGTGTCCACCCGTAGTAATCTTACTCCCAAAATATTTGGATGTGCGTCGTTTGTCCATATCCATAGTGATAGTAGAGGGAAACATGATCCTAAAGCCTTAAAATGTGTCTTTATCGGGTACTCTTTCACCCAAAAAGGCTACAAATGTTATCATCCACCATCCCAAAAATTATGTCTCCCGAGATGTCACTTTACATGAACAAGAAAATTTCTTTGGTCAAATTCATCTTCAGGGGAAGAATACAAGTAAGGAAGATGAGTCTCGTCTACTTCTTGAGTTGACTCTTGAACCAGAAATTGTTGACTGAAATTGATTTTGGAAAAGATGAAAATGACAATGATGAGACTGAAATTGATTCTGAGGAAGATGGAAATGATGGCATTAATGTAAGATATGGGAAGAATCTGGTATATACAAAAAGAACAATGGTCATTCCTGAATCTATTAACATCCAAGAGTCAAATCCAACTTTACACGAAGTATCTTATCTTGATGCTTCAAATTCTAGTGATCCAATTTATGAATCTTCCCATGCATTAGAATCAGAATTCGACACACCACCAACTTATGATGACCTCCATATCCCAATTGCCCTTAGGAAGAATACTAGGACATGTACCAACAAGCCACTCTACCTGAATACTACCACTATACCTACCTCTCTCTCTGAAGCATTGTCCGACAAGAAATGGAAACAGGCCATGAACTTTGAAATGGAAGCACTGGACAAGAACGACACTTGGGATTTTGTCTCTCTACCAAATGGAAAAAAACTTGTAGGATGCAAGTGGATATACACTATAGAGTACAAGGCTGATGGGTCTATTGAGAGGTACAAGGCAAGGTTGGTAGCTAAAGGATTTACTTGGAAACATTTACTCCGGTTACAAAAATGAGTACACCAATCGATCCAAATTTAAAGTTGAGAAATGCAGAAGAAGACATTGCAGTTGATAAGGAAATGTACCAAAGATTAGTTGGAAGACTCATATTTGTCACATACTAGACCTGATATTGCTTTTGTTGTAAACCTAGTTAGTCAATTCATGCACCAACCAACAGAGGTACACTTGCAAGTTGCACTCAGAATCGTGCAAAATTTTAAAGGAACCCCAAGAAGAGGAATTTTGTTCAGACGAAATGGAAATGTGGGTCTTGAAGCATATACTGATGTTGACTATGCAGGGTCAATTATAGATATAAGGTCAACCACAGAATATTGCACTTTTCTATGTGGGAATCTTGTGACTTGGAAGAGTAAGAAACAAAGTGTGGTAGCTAGATCCAGTGCTGAAGCAGAATTTAGGGCAATGGCACAAGGAATATGTGAGTTACTGTGGTTGAAGATCATTTTGGAGGACCTGAAGATAAAGTGGGATGAACCAATGAAACTCTATTGTGATAATAAATGTGATATTAGCATAACACATAATCCGGTGCAACACGATAGTACCAAGCATATTGAAGTTGAAAGACATCAAAAAACTCGACAGTGGCCTAATTTGCACTCCATATGTCTCCTCCCAAGACAACCTTGCAGATCTTCTAACTAAAGGGCTAAACAGCAGCAACTTTGAAAGAATTATCCAAACTGAGAATGGAGAACATCTATTCACCAGCTTGAAGAGGAGTGTCAAAATTTGTTTATGTTTTGTATCCCTCAAGTATAGGAATTCAGTTGTATAGGAGTACTAGTAGGAATTTAGTTATATATGAGTACTAATAGAATTTGATTATTTAGTAATCTAGTGTGTGTGTGTGTGTGTATATATATATATATATATATATATATATCTGATGTATTGTCAATATATTTCAATTCATTAAATATATTTTACTCTAATTCATGCGATATCGAAATCTCATGAAAGTATGTGAAAGCTATGACACAAAACAAGAATGCTCACCCTCTGACGAAAATGCACAGCGGTTTCCTTATCATCCAGAGGTGAAATGACAGGAAGATATTCTACCTGTTCAATATAAGACAAGTTATAAATTACTTCAAGAAATTAAGTTTCCTAAAAATGTGGTGGACAAACCACTGTAAAAAAATATAATCAATAGGAAAGTATACCTCAAAGAAGTTGTGGAATTGGGTGAACATCCTAAACATAAGCTGTCCCAAAGAAACATTACCCCTAAAAATATGCAAGTAAAACAGCATGAGTGATAAGTTACGCCAACAAACAGAAGTAATGAAATGACAGGATCTTCATAAAGAAATTGCTTACCAAGATTGATCAAAGTGCACATGAGGATATCGTACAATTATAGGCTGGATTGGGTACCCAGGGATAAATGCTCCAAGTTGGAAGGAAATAAGGTTCCTGCCGTTAGTCGTGGTTCCCTCTGGAAATAAAAGCACTCGAGGAAATCTATCGCAAGAAGCCCTTCTCTGTTATTCAGGTCCTTAAAAGCAGATTTCTATATCAAACAGTTTACAAAATTGATAACATGACAGATTTATATGAAGAAATTTTGTTCCAAGAATATCTATTTTTGAAACCTGTTAGTTCATATAAATTCTTGCATATTTCTATTCAGTGCCGAAAAATCAGAAGCAAATGTAATTTTACAATATGTTAAATTCTATGTCAGCCCTTAGTTTCTCTACCACTTTATATTGCCAGCTATATTTTTCATAACTTATTTACAATTTACAATCTCAACCATTTATGTAGCATGATCCTAAAACATATTGCTTATATAAATCTTTTATGAGACCAATAAAAACCAGAAATTAAAAAAAAAATGTATCAGACTCTTGTTAGTTTGTCTTATGGTGCTAGTGTGCTACAGCTTTCACTCAATCATCCTCTTCCCAAATTTTCACCAAATATATTTTAAGAAACTCTGCAGAAGATTGGTTCCAAAATAAGAGCATTAAAGGCTACAATAAGATTATGAGACTTCTGAATGAAAATAGTGTCCGAATGATAGTGATGTCAAAAGTATAATTGAGAATAGAGAGGTAAGTGAGCATCAATAGACAAACATATCAACAACCAAAGAACAGAGACAATTTTAAGATGCAGATCAAATAACAATAAGCAAAATAAAAGAAGTATTTTACCTTTATTTCTCTGACAGCCTGCTTCCTTGATGATTGTGAGAATCTGTTAACATATATAACCTGCAAAAATAAAAATAAAAAGTGGAAAAAGACATAAAATGGTTGAGTAACATATTATCTTATAATTTAAACTTTGCATACATAAAATGTTAACATGAAAACAAAATACCTGCATTGCTCTAATGATCGTGCCAACAAAAGGTATGGAGTCATGAGACTCGGATGCCACAATGGTTGGAAATAATTCATAAAAATAGAAGATAGGCTCAATATAAGATACATGATTAGATACAATAATTGGAGCAACTTCTCTTGGGGCTGGTTTTCCCTTCCGTTTTATCCAATGATAGCTGCAAAGGACAGAAAGAAACAACAATACAGATAAATTTATGGTTCTGAAACAAATTTAGATACTGCGGTGTAAAAAGAAACTGAAATCACATTCAAGGAGTAAAGTAACCAAAACCCTCATGCTCCTTTCTAGCAAAAGGACATAAACAGGGTATCTAGCTGAGGTTTATATTCATACAACATATATGCTTCATTTCCATTCAATATAACTATTTAGTATCACAAGGAAACACTGATTGTTATTCATTTAAAATGTCAAGCATACTTAATTTCATTTTATCTATTATCTATCCCTCGTTCCCCCTAGAAATATCAATTACCTGATCATAAATCAAGCGGGAGACGGACACACAAATTATATAATCTTTCAAACAAAAGCAAATTCTATCCTCCACTTACATGACTTGAACTTCCTTAAATCTCCACCTTTCAACCCTCTCCACAATCCTAAACCACTAATAAAACCAAGAACTCCATTAACTCATTAAACTAGTTATCCGCGCATTGCAATAACCAAAAGATCGCACACATCATTTCCATCAACAACTAAAAGAAAAGCAAGCCACTTCCTCAATCTTTAGCTAAAATCTTTTCCCTAAACAACCCAACTTAAATTTCTACACCATTCGCTCCTTTTTTTAATAGACAAATTTTTAGTGGTTAATTTGTCGTGGGAGTGGGATTTGTTAGTAGTAGAGATATCAAACCTTATACCTCCTACATAATACTACTTCGACATCTCAACCCATACCACTAATCTACTCCTTCATGACACACTGTTCCCTCTTCATGATGAGATTCACATCACACACAATTCACAAAACAACAAATTGGGTGAACTCAACATGCTTAATCACAAAAACCAAAAAAGCAAATCAATAAAGATCCTATATAGTTCCCTCCCTATCTCACCTAAAAACATTTGGATTTAATTTGTATACACCAACAATATAAATACTTTTTTACACATGCATCCAATCAAATCGCTCCATGATTGGATACATATGTAAACAAATTATACACCGTCAGCACATAGAAATCAATCTCAAAACATTTATCCAATCCAATCCACCACATATCCCCACACCAAAAACAATAAAACAAACATACACAAACTTAACCAAGATCTAAAATTTAAAAATAAAAAATAAAAAAAGATAAATTTCAATCATAATATGAAATAAAGTGAAGTCAATTAAAGTAAAGTAAAGTAAAGAGAGTTACTAATGAATCAAACCTAACCTAATTAAAGTAGAGAAAATAAAAAGAAGAGAGATGAAAGCATTGAATGTAGAAGGTTCTCTCACCCAAAAGAAAAAAGAATGAATCTAGCAGAAATTCTAGTGATCCACATAATATTAGACCTCCACTTAGGCATAGGGTTATCTTTGTCTTTCCAACCATGAAGTGCACACTTAGTAGCAACATAACCTATCGCCAAACACAATCCAAATATCACCAAACGAACCAAAGCTATTGGTATACACACTATCGTCTTCACCCATTCGTAAAACCCTTCAATTCCTGCTTTATTGTTGCGGAACGGGTCCAGTGTAGTTGACGATGGAACGGTCAACGGAGGATACGTATCGTTGAAACCTAACGCGCGGAAGGGGTTGGAGTCGGGACGCGCGGTGGTCGAGTTGGAGTTGGAGTCGACGGTGATGGTTAGGTGATCGGAGGTGAGGAGTGGAGTGGTGATGTTGTTGTTGTCTGCCATGAAAGTGTATCGTATACGGATGGAATACGGTTTGAATACGGTGTAGAGTAAGTTGTACGAGATGATGATTGCAAAGGGAAAGAAGAAAAGTTTGAGGAGTGGTGGTGGTGTTGTTTTTTAATGTGTTTGAGAGTGGGGTGTGTGAATGTGATGATGAGGTGGAGCATCTTTTATATTTGATTCTTTTGTTATTAGTTATTGTTTATTGTTTATTGTTTATTGTTTATAGGGTAATAGAGGAATGGGAAAGTGATATTTCGCCTAGGATCACGAGAACAAGATTGTTTATGTTCGATCAGAAAGTTGTTTAGTACCTAATATTTAATCTTTATTTTTTTATATTTATTTTAAAATTAAATTGAAAATAATATTTTTTAGATAAAATTACGCTTAGTCATTTTTTTAAAAACAAAACCCAATCCACTCACACTGTTGAAATGGGTCTTCTCATATTCCTTTTTCTCTCTTCATAATAAATAGCTTTAATATTTTTTTTTTAGAGATAAGATATTGTGTCAAATACTTTAAATTATTTAAATTATTTAAATTATTTGATTTGCATCTCTGTGGATCGTTTGAAAGGCTTGTAACCGAGTGGTGTTTAGCCTAGACACTGTAATATCACATACTTTATTTAATCGAGTTAAAGTCATATTTTAATGGTGGCTCAAAGTTAAAGATACAGATTTTTCTTATGATTTAAATTAATAGTGACATCAGTATTGTGTTATAACTTATGTGATTGGCTATTCTATGAGTTATTACAGTGGGATATTAGTTATATGCATCCATTATAAATATATAAAACTAGCTCATTAACTCTAATTCATTTTAATATAATTTATTGAGTGAAAGGCATATCACTTTTGTTTTGTCTCTATCTTAACTTTTGTGAGTCTAATTTAATAAATTATATAAAAAATAAATGAATGTTGTTGAAATATAATAGTTTAATATTATTGGCAACACTTTTAGTAAAAAAAAAAAAATCAAATGGTAGATTGAAAGTATATATTGAATACTTACGGGGTAAGTAAATAAAGTTTGGCAAATACTTCTTATAAAAGAATTGCATAGCTTGTCTATTCAAATTTTAAACTTATTTTTAAAATTTATTAGATTAAAGATCGTGGAGCTGTAATTTTACGTCCCCATCCTCACATATACTATCGAAAGCTATAATCCACTAAAAAGTCAAAAACATTAGAAATTGAATAAACCTTCACCAATTTATTTATCACTTGAATTTAATTCCTTGTTAAAAGTAGGACACAATTTGATTTTTCTGTGTGGTTCTTAACTTAAATTTATTAATATATTTTTCTTTCAATTAAAATGTATTAAAACACTTTAAATGTATTAATATAAAATTTAATACATTTTTTCCAATTAAAACAAATTATGAATTTTAAAAATTATGAATATTTTAAGATAAAAACAACACCTAAGAGAATACACTTAAATTTTATCTATTATGAAACTTTTTTGATTATTATTATTATTATTATTATTATTATTATTATTATTATTATTATTATTATTATTATTATTATTATTATTATTATTACTATTATTATTATTATTATTATTATTTTCTTTCCTAATTGAGTCCAAAGAAAAAATATGAATAATCTAGTTTGGTCTATAAAAGCATCTCTAATGAAATGTATTTTGCCTAATAAGAAGCAATACCTAAAAAAAAGATGCAATACCTAATAGGTAATTCTATCGGAGACATTAGAAAAGGACTAGCTATTAGGAGAACTTGCTATACAAATAATTTCTCTGTCATAAGTTTTAAGGGCACCACTTAATAAAATTATATAAAAAATAAATGAGTGTAGTTAAAATACAATGATATAAAATTATTGATGACTTGTTTATTAAATCGTTAGATTGAAAGTATATATATTGAATGTTTACTAGTTAAAACAAACTGTGAATTTTAAAAAATTATGAATATTTTAAATTAAAAACAACACAAAATTATCTATTATTTTTTAATGAGTTCTTTCTATCATTATTATTATTATTATTATTATTATTATTATTATTATTATTATTATTATTATTATTATCAGGTTTTATATCATATTTAATAATTTCTGTTTAAATAAAGAGAGACATTATGATTTGATAATTAACTTAGCATGGGAATCTTGTAAAAAACCACTGAATTTGGGAACTTTTTGGTTATAATTATTACACTTTTTTAATTTTTTTTTTTTCACTTTTTATTATAGAATTTATTAGTAATATATATATATATATATATATATATATACTATTTATACTGAAAATATATCATTACTTTAAAAAAGTTTTACACAAATTTATATCTACATCTACAATTTAAACAATTATTTGCATCAAATAAAATAATAAACTTGACAAGTTTTAGATAAATAAAATAATTAATGTCATTCTAATATTTTTTATTTACATCTAGAAGTACTTTAATTATTTAATGTAATAATTTTTTTAAAAGATAACTAAATCAAAATTTGAATGAAAAATAACAAAATAGCATATTAAAATATATTCTCTAACAAATTTATTTGTGGACATTCTCTTATAATGGACAATTTCTACATTGATATGAAAATATTTTCTATTAATGTTACTAATTGCATTTTCCCCAATTTTTACTAAATTGTTATATTAGATTTTGTCATTTTGACTATTTTTTCTTTTAATGTTTCTCTACTTTGTCAAAAGTCTGCATCTAGGAATTTTTTTAAAAAATATGATTCTTTTAATAATTAATGAAAGGAATTTTGCTCATATACTTGACCAAATAAATAGATTCACTATAATTCTTAAACTTTATGACAATTAGTAAATATCGATATTATTAAATTGAACGTTTTGTTTCGAGTTTAAACTGAGACCTCGTAATTATTGATTGTGTAGTGTAAAAAAGTATTACTAAGAGTAAATTGTGTTATGCAATATTAATTTCATACTTTGTTATTAACTTTTGCATAAATTTAATTTCTTCATAATATCTATTTTTTTTAACAATTATATAATTTTTTAATTGTTTGTAGGAACCACAAGCATCAAGGATTGATAAACAAACTTATTACGAATTATTTAATGGAGACTTAAAATAAAATTTTACAGGGACTATAATAAATTTTTACTAAACTGTATTTTCATATATATATATATATAGTTTTTCTGTAATATCTATTATTTTTAACAAGTATATAATTTTTTATTGTAGGAACCACAAGTTTCAAGGATTAATAAAAAAAATTATTACGAGTTTTTTAATGGAAACTTAAAATAAAATTTATAAATTTTACAGAGACTAATAATTTTTTACTAAACTCTATTTTCATATATCCATACGTGGACTTGCACACATGGATTTAATATCTTTACCAAAAAAATAATCATATTGTTTTATAAGACTATATAGATTATTAAGGCTAATTTCTAAGAAAAGTTTAAGGTGATAGGTGATTCATTAAAGGAAACAATTCTCTAATAACTAATTCAATATTATAGACACAGTGTTATGTTATTAGATTTTGAAAATTTTATTTCAATGAACGCCCTTTATTTTGTTTGAATCTTATTGAAAATATTTTTAACTTCATAGAAATTTACACTAATGTCAGTTGTTCACCAAAGGGCAAAGTAATTATACTCTTTAACCCGATAAGGTGTCTTTAAAAATTAATTGTAATATCAATGCATGGCAAATAGACTCAACAAAATTAAAAAAATATCATATACTTATTTTTGTTTTCTTCATAAATATAATTTTTTTATATTTCTACTGTCTCACATTCATATATCATAAATAGGTATGTGCAGTTTAATGCATAAAGACACTTTTAATACAAAAAATGCATAAAGGTACTATTAATTTTTTTTTCTTTTAGATTGTATAAGATTATATTTAGAATAAACTACCTTTTTTTTTTTTACTAATTTGGAATAAATTATAATATTATAATATTTAATAATTTTATTTACTTTATTGATTTTTATTTTTATTTTTATATATAAGATTAGAAGTAATAATGAAAAAACGTTTATTTTCAAACGGTCATGATATTATCAAACCAATTAGTGTCGAACCTATTTACAATATTTACCATAAAACATACACATTAAGGTCTAATCCAATGTTTCTCACTATTTGGACATTAAATTTAAAAAATTCAGCAACATTTAGAAAATTTAATAAATGAGAACTTAAATTATTATATCTTTACAATTTCTATTGTTGCATTTTCTAAATTAAAAGACATTAGATGAAAGACAAAGTCCCATAAATCTTTATTTCTATTTGGAATAAAGTTGCTAGAACCTAAATAAAAAAAGAGAAAATAAAAAGCATGTAGTATCATTATTAATTAATTTGACAAATTTATTTAGTATGCACTGACAGTAAAAAAAGTTTTACATTATTAGTAAATTACAACCATTTATAGTTGTTATTTTTGATATAGTTACGATCAAAGTCAAAGAAAAATTATTGATTTTATTATCTAACCATATTATTATCCAATCATATTATTGTAATTTCCATCATAAAGTAAATACCTAATAATATGCTCATTAAATCCATAAAAAATATCTTGCAATCATTTAAATCAAACAATTGTTATTTCATCTATCACATATATATATATATATATATATATATATATATATATATATAAATATACAAAGGCTTTTTTATCCCTATTATAAAAAGTTACACATTATAAAATGTATAAATGGCTTATTTTAGTATTAAATCCATATATATATATATAATTAATTTATACAACTGTGAGGTCTCAGTCTCATATTCAAATCTGAAACAAGATATTTAACTTATATCGATATTTATTTGTTAAACTAAACTTAAAGATCGTTGTTTAATTTTCAATAAAATTAAAAATAAACATATTTCATATAACTAGGTTTCACCATATTCCAATGATAGACATTGTATCCACATTAATAAGAGAATCAAGCAATCAAATCAGATTGCCTAATTCAAAATTTTTGATACGGTTCAAACCATAAAAAAGATTGCCTCTATATAATCATGTCTCGTTCTGGATTTTTTTATTAGAGTAACAAAATACTAAAGTGATGCACTATGAAGTCATGGCTAGGTGATGTTATTCCATTTTTAGTCTTAGTATTATAGAAGTATGATACATATTTTATGAAATGCATTGTACTTTTTGAACATAGATAAAAGTAATGGTTGTGGAGGTTCCAACGGCCAAAATAAATGAAAATTTGTGGATTTAATACTAAAATTTATGGCCTACTTTTTTGTTGTTGTTGTTGCTGAATGTATACATGACCTATTTTATAATAGCTAAGCAATATATATAGATGATGCCACTAAGTCTACTTATTTGAAAATCTTTTAGTTTTTAATCTATTTATAAAAAAAATTATCAACTGATCGGATTTAGTAGTAGAAGTAACTTATGAGAAAAAAAAACTCAAGTCTCTTTGAATTGATAAATTGCAATGTTTTTTTTTTTTTTTTAATGTGCTGATTATTGTACCATTGAGTTATACTGGAATTTCCGGTAGTTTATCATAACTAAGCTTGTCAATTTTAAATTTATAAGTTTTTCTTTTATTATCAAATGCATAATATTTCCATTTTATTCCATAATAATGAAACTTTTGGACAACAATAGGGTTAAAGATTCTCATATATAAGAGTGTTAAAAGTATCTTCAACGGTCAATTTAAAATGAGTTCATTAAATAGGATCATCGTGTCATATCATCTTGAAGTAACTCATTCATATTTTAATGAAATCAACATAGGTTCATTAAATAGAGCCCACTAACGGTCATATCATAAATGTATTATTATTAATAAATTAATAAAAAAAAAGTAACAGTTATAATTTTATTATTATTAAATTATGAAAGTATTGTTCCTTCATGAGAGAACCATGATGACATCTTGACACTACTCCAACAATAAACTCGCTAAAAATTGAATTTTACGTAACTACAAGCTGACGACGAACTTATTTAACTATCGTTGGACATACTCCAATGTACTTATTTCACGATCAATGAATACAATTACATTTCCCAAAATTCATATTCAATTATTTATTTCTCTATTATGGTATCATCTATTTGGTCAGACCACTCACTATTGAATATATTAAGAAAAATATCTATAATAATTTATAAAGAGTGATATTTTTTACTCTATAAATTGATTTTTTAAGGATATTTAATTATATATTTTTCTATTATATTAAAATTAATAAGTGTATTTTATTTAAAATTATTCTTTTATTATTATTATTATTTTACTAATTTATTTTATTATCATTATTATTATTTTTATAAAAAAAAACCTTTTATTTGACAAAATTTATTATTATTTAAAATTTTTATATTTGATAATTAAAAAATTATTATTTAATTTATAAATAAAATAATAAAAAAAATTCATACATAATTGTAAGATTCTGAAACATGATATCAATCTATAATTAGAAAAGTATTTCTATTCTATGTAAAAGTATGAAAAGAAAAATATTTCTATTGAATAATTCTATTTTTATAATATTATTGACCTGGGATCGTGATAGAACCACGTGGTCCTACCTATGCTCGGCACCACGCATGTCGACACGGTATGTACTACTGTTCTGTTCTGTCCCTCCTGACCAAATTTTCAGGTCTCGTTGCAAATTGAGTTTCTATCTTTGTTGTAAATCAAAAGGAAGGGTCCGAATAAACTAGTGTTCCAGGTATCAAAATTAAAAATATATATCGAAATGTTCTTATCAATTATTATGATTTTTAATTGGTCTTTTGTTAATTAATTCAAGTGTTTAGATGTTATAAAGTTGAGCTGATAGTTGTAGTAAATGAGTTGTGAAATAAAGTGATAACGAAGTTAGAGTTTGATTTTTACGTTTGACATAAATCTAACAATTATTAATAATATTAATATAGTATGGTTTGTTTTTTAAAAATTTAATTAAGTATTTTAATAGATTTTAATTTAGATATATCTATAATTATAATAAAGATGTCTCACATTTAAATATTAAAATGATTATTTTTCTATTATAAGATGTAGTTTATCTATTTATAAGAAAAAATTTGATCATTTTCTTTACTTTAATTATTGAAAAGAATGATAAATTATTAGATATATTAATTATCCAAAGTTCCTTTTCATAATAAACAATTCGAAATTCTTGTATACCTTGCGTTGATATATCTTAAGTCCTATTTTCTCTATTGTTTTTTAATTGTCGATTCAAAGTTTTTTATATAAACTAACTTATTAAATTTTGTTATTTTTCATAAACAATTTCATCTTTTTCTTATATTACTTTCAACTATTTAATATCTTTGCAATAATTAAGTAAGAACAATTTTAACAAAACAACATTTTATTTAATAAAATCAATAAGATGCAAATAAATTATTAGAGAAGAAGACATGTCAATTAGGTTGGAACCTCAACTTTTCACATTAATTTGCATCACCTCGAAAAAAAATATTAGTAAAAATTAATAAACATAGACAAACTTAAGGAATAGACAAAAAAAAAAACAATAAATACAAATAATAACTCATTAAAAACCTTACTAAGAAAATTTAATGAAATAAAATCTGGTGAAGAAAACAAATGTGCAATTTAAGACAAAAAGTAACTAATGAAATATGAAATTGGAAAGTTCACACATGTTTATGAAAAAATCCTCATGAGTACAACTAGAAATTGAATTCCACCAAACTAAGTCATCTATTCCAAAAGTTGCATTGGCAAGGCCATCACCACGAACATTCCCTTATTTAAAGATACGAGAGACTATGAAATCAAGCCTTTAATTAGATTTAGACAATTGAACCAACATTTTTGAAGCATCCAAGACACAACTTTGGGATTTGAGAATGCTTGAATCACCAACACAAAATCACACTCAAGCCAAAAATTAATCCATCCTTTTGAATGTGCAATTTGCACAACAAACATTGCAACAATCAACGTTGTACTGAAAGAGTTGGACATACCTATGTGTTGGGCAACAACACCTAAAAAGTGTCAGTACAATATTTGAAAGTACATGCACTAGAGGATAAACTAGGAGACCATATTGAGAATCCAATTGTGTTACACTTGATTCATTGTAGGTTTGAGCTATCCATTTGACATGTGATGTTTTGGGGGCCTTTGGAGTGTGGCAAACAACTATAAAGACTTCAATTATAGTAAACTTGGATGCACAAATACATAATCTTTTTAAAAAGTACAACTGAGAGCATACCATCTAATCTAATTATATGCATAAGAAGGTGCAAGTCCATCTTGATATTGCCGAAACGAAGCTTGTTTATGCCAAACCAAATACATCAAACGATATTAGTAAAGGTAGAAATATAAAAGGTCATTCACCTAAGAATTGCAATTGTTCTGGATAATGTCTAGCAAGTTGACTGCTAATGAGAGATTTAAAGGAGCCCCTGTCAAAGCTGAATTCAACACCATATATGAGGTGCAAATGAGCATTCAAAACATAAATTATTAGCATCCTAAAAAACATGAGTACAAAGGCTGCAACAAGATACCATTATAAATCCTTTCTTCATAAGGTTATCATCATTTGGGATGACATTATGAATGTGTTTCCAAAGGGCTAAGGACTTAGTAGAAGGAAGCATAGGAGACAAAAAGAGCTTGCCCTAACTAGCCCTCTGAATTGTAGTGGACCAAAGTGAATATGCTGCCTTGAAAGTCAAATTCAAATTGTAGTGGACAAGGCAGTTATGTGTTAACAATCTTATATTTGATGAAATAAGATTTAGAAATGATAAAACAAAAAAATATTTAAAAATGTGTTTATGAGTAGTGAATAGTTCTCACTCTACAAATTAGTTTTATAAAGTTGAATTAAGTCCAACTCTACTTCTAAAATGGGATCAGATAAACTAACTTCTAAAATATTGTTATTTATTTTTTAGAAAAAGGCAAAAAGATAAATTAAAAATTTGGCATAAGGTATCCAATTTGCATCAGACTCATATCTAATTATCTTCTACTCCATATTTTAATAAAAAATAAATTTTATCATTTTTAAAAAATAAAATCCAACATTAAGTTTTCTCTCATTTGTGTTTTGGAAAACTTCAAGTTTTATGTGATACGATTTGAATTTTCTAAAACACATTTGTGTTGTGAAATTGAAAAAGATTTTCAGAAATACAACATTTGAATTTTCTTAAACAAACTTTGTGTTTTAGAAAAATTGATTTTTTTTTTTTCAAAAATATAAAGTTTGAATTTTTCAAAATACATATGTATTTCGGAAATTTGATTTTTTTTTTCTAGAACACAAATGTTTGAAAATTTTAAAACACATTTATGTTCTTGAATTTTTTTCTAAGTTTTTCATAACTCAACTTGAATTTGGTGGGATAAAAAAAATATTTAATTTTCTTTTTTTTTTTTAAAAAAAAAAGTAAAAATGGTAGTTTAAGTAAAACGAGGGGTAGGAGTACAATTTTTATAGTAAATTTTTTCCAAGTCTAATCCTTTGTAGGCTAGAGTTTTTTGGGCAGGCCAAAATTATACAAAATTTATTTTTTTACATAAGAAAATTACTCTACCTCAAAATATAAATAAAAGTTCGTCAAAAAACAACTAATTTATGTGATTTAAAATTTGGACAAAATATTAATCAATTTTTCTTATATTTTCGAATGGAGTAATAATTTAAAATACATTATGTTCAAAACATTCAAGTTCACTAACACTAAAAATATGGTCCGAAGGAGCATTAGCCTACACACAAATTACTTATCTTTAATTGCATCTGTAAATTATAATATTGTAAGCGTAATTATATGGCAAATCATTGGGAGATCTTTTGTTAGATTAAGTTTTTATTAGTAGTATTAATCTCCAATTATTAGTATTATTATATTAATTAAATAATTAATTAATCTACTAATAATCTATTACTTATTTAAATATCTGAAAGGAGGATGTTCATAATTTCACAATTAAAATTTCTTGGACCACATTTTATATTTTTGAATTTGAAAAATCCAAAAAAATTTATTGGTGAAATGATGAAGCGTCTCTTTCATGTTTAATTCAAACATTAGATAATCCAAATCTTTCACGAAAAGAACAGCTAATTCGAGATATGTGATATATGGGTAAACTTCCAAAATATATAATTATTGGCCAAAAACATTTGCAAGTGTTGTGCTACTGCCGGTGAAGCAGAAGAATAAGGGCAACCCCACATTTCCTTAATCTTTCTAGTTTTGAGCATCTATTTTTCATCCATTTATGGGTTGGGAGGTGTATTATGAGGATTTGGGGAGATAAAATGGCCTTTTTTTGTGTGTGTGTACATTACTATACTTAATATTTTTTGTTTTGAAAAATTTATCCTCTACCCTCATAATTTTTTTAAAATGTCAAAATTTCCCTCAAAGTTTTTTTTTGACTATTCCACAAAATCCAGATTTAATTTTTTCTCTCACAATTTTATCATTTTCGGAGATGTAAAAAAGATTACCGGTAGGTACAAATTTTTCAGAAAACGTTTTTTAAAGATTTCTGGTACACAACCTGTTTCTAAAAAACTTTTTTTAAGTTTTCCGGTACAGAAGGTTAATACCGGAAAACTTTAAACCAAGATTTCCGGTACAAGAAGGAAAAAGTGTGTACCGGAAAACTTCATTCACAAGTTCTCCGGTAAAGAAGGTAGTTCCGGAAAACTTCATTTCCAAGTTTTCCGGTACACACCTATTTTTTTATTTTTTATTTTTTTTATTTTATATTTTTTAAAATTTTTAAAATTTTATTATTATTTTTTAAATGTTAACTGATATAGATAAACCGCTACTATTATTGGATAAAACATGCGTCAATACTTCAAATATTTTTGACACATATCAAGTATGAATAATTATAATTAATATTGTAAAAATATATTATTATGATTAATTATAATTTATTTTATTTCAGATATTTGATATAAGGGATGCTGTTGTGAATTAAGCTAAATATATCGGTATAAAAAATAAAGTTACCGTTATTATCCGAAGATCAGATATAGAGACATGAGAGAAAGGAAGAAGAAATAAATTAATATTAGGTTGTGACAAAGGAGGGAAATACAAGTGTGCAACTAGTTCAACTGGAAGTTCAACAAAAAAATGTGATTGTCCTTTCAAGCTTAGATCAAAACCATTAAAAGATGGTTCATGATGGACAATTAAAGTAATTTGTGGAATTCAAAACCACGAATATCTAATACTTTGGAGGGACATGCATTTGTTGGACTCTTAGATGAAGAAGAAAAAAATCATGTTCATGACTTAACAAAATATAATGTTGCACCGAGACACATATTACTCTCATTGCAAGACCGAGATATGAACAATGTTACTAAGATCTCACAAATATATAAACAGAGGAGTATGATTCGATTGCACGTGAGGGGTAATAGAACAAAAATGCAACATTTATTCAAGTTAATTGAAGATGCAAAATATGTGCGTTGGAATAGAAAGCGTGAAGACTCCGATGTTATGAGAGATAGTTTTTGGACGCATCCATATTCAGTGAAGTTGTTGAAGTTGTTTCCGATTGTGTTGATTATGGACAGTACCTACAAAACCAATAAATACAGAATGCCGTTACTTGACATTGTTGGTATGACATCAACAGAAAAGACACTTGTAGTTGGACTTGCTTATTTGGAATGTGAGCGGGAAGAAAACTTGTGTTGGGCATTAGAGAGGCTAAGAGATTTGTTTGTTACACAAAACAAATTTCATAAAGTAATTGTGACAGACAGAGATCTTGCATTAATGAATGCAGTTGGTATTGTATTTTCATATGCTGTTAATTTGTTTTTTCGATTTCATATCAACAAAAATGTTGGAGCAAAATGCAAGCAATATGTCTTACAGGATAGACAAGAGTCAGTATTGAACATGTGGAAAGATATTATGTATTGCAGTGATGAAAAAGAGTATATCATGCGCTTGCACATGTTTAAAAAATCATGTGTCGATAATCAAGTGATTGTTGATTATGTGAAAGAAACTTGGTTGACTCGTCATAAGGAAAGGTTTGTTTAAGCATGGGCAAATCAAGTGATGCATTTGGGGAACACAACGACTAACAAGTATGTAATGTGACTCTAAAACTTTGATTTTGCAATTTTATTATATATTGTTGAATTTCTCAATGGTGACAATTTATATGTAATGATAGGGTTGAGTCAGCTCACTAGAAACTGAAGTTAATGTCAGAAAACAACATAGGGTGATATGTGTAAATGTTTGGAGGCTATAAACAACATGATAAGGTTGCAACATGAAAAAATCAGGACCTCATTTCAGAAAATTTTCTATGATGAAGAACATGAACACATAAATCCATCTTATCAGAGATTGAATACATTTGTATCAAGAGAAACTCAAAGACATATTGCTGAAGAATACGAGAAAGTTGAGTGTGTGGATACTGACAAATCTGTATATGGGTGCTCTCTCAAAAGGACATAGGGGTTACCTTGTACTTGTGAATTGACACAATATAAATTGATGGGTGAACTAATTCCTCTAGATTTTGTGCACATTCAATGGAGAAAATTAAACATGGAATGTGAACTCACTCAAGACACAAAAAAGTAAGGGTTTCATCTTGTTACACTCTTCTCTAACAAATAGGATTTATGTACTCATGACAAAGATAGAAAAGATATAAATTAGAGAATAATTACAAGAAAGATTTGATTCTTGATAAAACTGTTCCAATGGTGTTAGAAAGGTCGTCTTTGAGTTTCTATGCTAGAACACAACTCTCCAAACTTCCCAATAGTAAAAAAGATCCCTAAAAAGTGAAAAACACATTTATAAACATTCATCCGCGTGCCATGCGTCCCAGGTGCGGAATTTGCGCTTCAGGCGCGCCTCGACAGATTCAAAAGGGTGGAAATGCGCCCTAGGCGCAGTTGTTGCGCTTCAGGCGCACAACTTCTTTAGTTTGACGTTTTCTACATATTTCTCCTCTTTTGAGTCTGAATTTAGTTCCAGTGTCTTCATGAAAGTTGGAGCTATGGATCTTAGCATTCATTTGCATTTGGTTTGACTCCAATTGAACATCTACAACTCCATATATGACTGAAATACTCCACATAGGTTATGTTGATTTCTCACCAAAATTCAGAACTACACTAAAATAAAGTAACAACGCAAAACTACAAAAAATCTCTACTTAATCAAGGAAATAAGAACATAAACACTTCATTAAATCAAAGAATTAAAATCAACAAAATATAGCAAATAACTCCTTAAATTAACAAATTGTTAAAGATATTTAGTTCTTTGATGCGTATGCTAGAAAAAGACATAATAAAATATAAACTATATAAGAATAAGATAATATATGATATATAAGATAGTGACAAGATAAACATTATCATATTCTCTGTTTGATGCACACATGCAACATTATAACATTTTATTTTTTGATGTATTTGATACACATTTCATCATGATATGATATAATATATATTATATTTAAATAACAAAATTACCATTGTGAACAATTACATATTAGTTTTTTTTTTTAAATTAACTTATTATATTTTAAATATTATATATTAACAAAAAAATTAAATAAGGAATGAAATAATTTTATATTAAAACTATCCATTGACAATACTAAATAAACAATTTAAATTTTAAAAATAAAATTTTGAGTAACCAAATAATTATATTTTATTTGTTAGAATGTAAATAAAGATATGATATATATTATATATAAATGGCAAGAATACCTTGTAAACAAATTATATTTATTTTAAAATTTCAATTAACTTTCATATTGTTATAATTGTAAATACTAATGTGTTAAATCATATAAAAAGACAAAACTACCCTTGTGTAAAATCATAAATATTTTTTAAATTAATTATTAATATTTTAATTTTAAGTTTAATATCAAATTCTATTAACTATTTTTCTATTTGATTATATTTACATTTTTATATTTTATAATTTTTTTATATTTATATTTTATTATATTTCAATTTATATTTTATAAGGGTAATTGAATAAATTAATGTTTTTATCCTATTCTGCTGATTTCTAACCCAACTCATATTCAAAATAAAAATTTCAACTAGAGAGACATGATAAGATTAAATTCTGAATTAATTTATCATATCATGTTGATTGATTAAACACTTGATTCAAACATGATATGATAACTTATTTCTATCATGTTCGTCAAACGCACCCTAATAGTTTTCTCACCCAAATAAAACAACATTTAAGTGGTAGGAAGTAGGAACACAATACACTATTTTCTTTTACCACACTCCTAATTAGGGGTGACAAAGGTATGTCGACCATCATTCCATCAAATGGGAAGGGGTGTACTAACTTAGTTATGCGAATTGAAACTTCAACTCCATCCTATCCTTTGAACACTTGATTCAAATATGATATGATAACTTATTTCTATCATGTCCGTCAAACGCACCCTAATAGTTTTCTCACCAAAATATAACAACATTTAAGTGGTAGAAAGTAAGAACACAATACACTATTTTCTTTTACCACACTCCTAATTAGGGGTGACAAAGGCATGTCGGCCATCATTCCATCAAATGGGAAGGGGTGTACTAACTTAGTTATGCGAATTGAAACTTCAACTCCATCCTATCCTTTGAACACTTGATTCAAACATGATATGATAACTTATTTCTATCATGTCCGTCAAACGCACCCTAATAGTTTTCTTACCCAAATAAAACAACATTTAAGTGGTAGGAAGTAGGAAAACAATACACTATTTTCTTTTACCACACTCCTAATTAGGGGTGACAAAGGCACGTCGGCCATCATTTCATCAAATGGGAAGGGGTGTACTAACTTAGTTATGCGAATTGAAACTTCAACTCCATCCTATCCTTTGAACACTTGATTCAAACATGATATGATAACTTATTTCTATCATGTCCGTCAAACGCACCCTAATAGTTTTCTTACCCAAATAAAACAACATTTAAGTGGTAGGAAGTAGGAAAACAATACACTATTTTCTTTTACCACACTCCTAATTAGGGGTGACAAAGGCACGTCGGCCATCATTTCATCAAATGGGAAGGGGTGTACTAACTTAGTTATGCGAATTGAAACTTCAACTCCATCCTATCATTTGATGGATTGCAGGCCGACTTGTTGACACGACAATGAAAAAACAAATAAAACATGATTTTTAAGTGAATTGGTCTATCAAAACAAAAACCACAAAATTAGTCAACTAAAATTCAACGCAATTGAATAATTATTATTAGATAAGTAATAAAACTCTAAGGTTATTGGAATGTACCGAGAAAACGAGATAATAGTGGTATAAATAATGACATAGCCAATGAAAAATAATTAAAAAAGAAAGATTTTTTAAATTGACCTAATGGACGCCATTACGCCACACTATGTTACTGTCTCGTTTTTCAGCACGTTAAGTCGATCAGACTAACTTAAATGGTAGGATCTAATCTTTAACTCGTTCCCACCTACGATATCCTGCTAAACGAGTTGGTCCCACAAGTTCAACCCATTTTGTCACTTTATTCCCAATAAAACACTCTATGTGCTTTTACCTATAAAAAACTGCAGAGCATCTCCCATCACACGTATCACATTTTAATTTCAAAATGTGTCTAATTTGGGTTTAACTTCAAGTTATGCCCCGTTGAATAACAAATAATATATACAAGGTCATATCATGCTTGCATTGGAATTTAAGGAACCGGGCGGTCCTTAATACAAGGGGTTCTTTGTTTTTAAGCATTGTATCTCTACTTCACTTGATAGTGATGTGCCTTACAGCTTCTAAGCTTCTTAGACTCTTCCACTTCTCATCAATTCATTATTGTGTGACCATTTACCACCTAATAAAACTATCTCATGAAATGAATCTTTAGTAACATTAGTACTAATAAAGACTAACACCAAATAAAATGAAAAATTTAAAAGGATAAATATCAAATGTAGTCCCTAAAATATTTGGACTATATCAATTTAGTCTCCTACATAAATAATATTCTAAAATGATAAATCAAATTACTCCCTTCGTTGGTATTGCAGGGATTATAGTGATATTAAATTTATAATGTCGAAGAGTTGTTTAAAACTAAGTGAACGACAATGTTAGAGATATATTTGATATCACATCTCAAAAAAAAAGATGACCTGATTAATATTTTACAACTATAGATATCATTTTGTAATATTGATAATGTGGAATACGAAGTTGAGTATTTACTCAATTGAAAATCAGAATGTTAATACAAGTTCCCCTTGAAGAAGCAACATTAGGCTCTATATGAGAACATTGACTGTGGTCAAAAGAAGAAATAATTTAAAGTTCTGTAATCTGTCTTACAAGTTTTCCATACCAAAAACATCAATGAATTATTTGTGTGGAATAAGCAAACTAGTTGAAACATGTTTTTTACTTATCCTTTCTTTTCTAGATTTCTCATGATATATATAAACCTATGCTTAGGGATCCTATACTGTTTATCCATATGCTAATGCATTATATATAAGTCTAGCATGTCAATGCTAATTATGTATTTTCAGAAACTTACTAACACCTATTCTCTTCTTTGGCTTCCATTACTGCTGATTCTATTAAGTAGTGTTTCAGTTAATGGTGTTGAACAAAAGGTAATAAATTTTTTCTCAATCTTCATTCCTTACATTAACTAAGATAAATTTGATTTTCTTTCAAACTTGAGCTATCTCCTAACATGTTAGTTTTTATGTTTTATTATTCTTAGTTTTTAGGTCCTTAAAAGTTTATTTTTGCCTATTCACTTAGGCATCATTTGAATTGTTTGCAGGACTTTTACATTGTTTTCCTAGGAACTCATTCTGTTAGTAGAGAAGGAGCAGTAGAGACTCATTTAAATATTCTCTCAACTGTTAAACAAAGGTAGTCTATTTAATTTGTGAACATTTTTTCCTCCACATTTCAAGCCTAAAATTACATAAAACTAAACATTCCCGAAACAGGGGAGATCGTTTACATTAGACTAAGTGCAATCACACAAGTGAGTTGAATATCACATTTTAACCTAAAACTTTAAGCCATTGAGTTTATGGGTCCTCTCGCTTAATATGTTGTTCAATCTTCACTTTTTTAAGCAATGTAGGACTTCTAACTCACATTTGCTATACAACATTAATAATATGAGAAAATGAAATAATGGAGTGTAACCACGTGTATTGTGTTAGATACCGATATATGTCAGACACTTGACACACCTTCAATCTAAAGTGTCGGTGCTACGTGATAAAAGTGACCTATCTAGTTTGTATTAAATCAAATACTTTAAAATTAAAGGAATTATCTCAATTAAGGCTGTAAAAAAACAACTCAACCACTCAAACGAACAAAAAAAATTGAACCATGGGTTGGTTCGATTCATGAACTTTTTGTCACAGTGTGGTTCAATTCGGTTTAATGGTTCTGTTTTTTGATTCTTTTTGAAACACTTCTAATATTTAATTTAATTTGATTCTGATTTTGATTTTTATTTTTTTTACAATTCTAATATTAATTAATAGTAGCAATTTGGTATAGTTCGGTTCACAGAATAAATTCAATTTAAAAAGATAGAGCTAAGTTTTTTATAAAGGTAGTTTCGGCTCATAAATATAGAGCTGATACACCGAACCATTATACCAATTCAATTCGGGACAAACATTTAACGGTTCAATTCGGTTTTAACAAACTGTTATAATGGTTCATTTCAGTTTTCTTCCCAAATCGAACCATGAACAGTCTCAATGTAATCTTACAGAAATTTATTTCATTATTTTGTTTTCATTTGTGACCCTTTTTGGTTTTAATCTTTGTAAACTTAGCAGCCATCATGAAGCCAAAGAATCCATAGTATACAGCTACACAAAGAGCTTTAATGCATTTGCTGCTAAACTATCTGAGGATGAAGCAAATAAGTTATCTGGCATGAGACCATTTTTCTCTTGCTCCTTTATATTTGTTTGAGTTGTACATGCAACATATTTAGTCATTTTTTATCTTTTTTTGTTTTGTTTTGTATGTGTAGCCATGAATGAAGTACTCTCAGTATTTCTAAATCAGTACCGCAAGCTACACACAACAAGATCATGGGACTTTATTGGATTACCTTTGACAGCGAAGAGAAAACTGAAATTAGAGAGTGACACTATTGTGGCTCTTTTGGATACAGGTTTATCATACCTTTCTTCTCATTTTCATTTTCTTTTTAGTATTTCCTTGTTCTTTATGATAGATTTTGTGTAATGGTATTTCATGAATTGTTTGTGTTTCCATATTTGGGATGTAGGAATCACTCCTGAGTTTCATAGCTTCCATAGCTTCAAAGATGATGGATTTGGTCCTCCACCTGTTAAATGGAGAGGAACTTGTGACAAATATGTTAATTTCTCAGGCTGCAATAAGTAACATCCTTATCCTTATGTACACTATGTCACTATATGACTATATATTTAATTTGTGGATTTAACATATAAATGGTAGTGTCAAAAGTCCCACATCGGATGAAATATGGACTGAAAACGTGTTTTTAAGTGAGGTATTTTTCACATTTCAAGTCAGTTTTGCAGGGTTAAGTTAGGTCTAACCCAAAATTTAAGATAGTATCGGATCCTATCCAAGATATGTTGGACCACCCGCTATCGAGAAACTTAGGTCACACATCAAACGTTTAGTCCTAGGCGTAACAGAAGGTGTGTTGAGAGTCTTACATCGAATGAGATATGACCTGCAAATAGGTTTATAAGTGGGAGACATCCCATCAAATAATTAAAACAGGATATTGAAACAGTAAAACAATAAACATAATTAATCATCTAATAATTGAATTGACTACTGCTATTTGGTGTTAACCATTTATACTAAGTGTTGAAAGTATATAAAAATATGGTTGCATATAATAATTGTGGTGAAAATGTAAGCTTTAGTATGGCTTACTTGTGTTAACATTATGTATTACATTCTCCTTGGCATCTACACTTGATGAAAAACTTGAAGTAAGATCATTGGAGCCAAATACTTCAAGCTAGATGGAAGGTCTGATCCATCTGATATATTATCTCCCATAGATGTGGGAGGAGGGCATGGAACTCATACAGCATCAACAGCAGCAGGAAACCTTGTACCAAATGCAAGTCTCTTTGGATTAGCCAAAGGGACTGCTCGCGGGGCAGTTCCTTCAGCCAGGTTGGCAATTTACAAAGTCTGTTGGAAACAGGATGGATGTGCTGATATGGACATACTTGCTGCATTTGAGGCTGCTATACATGACGGTGTCAATGTCATATCTGTTTCCTTAGGTGGAGAAAATGCAAACTATCTGCAGGACACTCTCGCGATTGGCGCATTTCATGCTATGAGGAAAGGCATAATCACTGTGGCCTCGGCAGGAAATGATGGTCCAACTATGGCAACTGTCGTAAATAATGCGCCTTGGATTGTCACAGTAGCTGCTAGTGGCATTGATAGGGACTTCCACAGCACTATAGAGTTGGGGAATAGAAAAAATGTTTCTGTAAGTTTTTTTTATTAATTTTGGCAATCACGTGTTAACCAGAGTTATTTGACCATAATAACAGAAGACTAGTTTTATTGGAACAATCTACATCATTGAAGTAACTTTACTTTATTTAATAGTCTTATTTTATTTTATTTCAATTGAGAAGACTATTTCAGTAATATCACATTCATGTGTTCATATGATTTTAGTTATAACCAATCTAACATCAGTGGCTTGTTAAGAAATACTGTGATGAAGATAATGTGTGTGTATATAACATTGAGAGTTATGCAGGGGCTAGGAATAAGCACCTTCAGTCCAAAACAGAAACAATACCCTCTTGTTAATGGGGTCGATGCAGCGCGAGACGCTTCGAGCAAGGAAAATGCTAAGTAATTTTCGCGTAGTTTTTCAATAATACCTGACTAAGTTTTCATTGTTAACAAAGAAGATTTTGATGCATTGACAGGTTCTGCTTGGAAGATTCCTTAGAGCCAAAAAAGGTGAAAGGAAAGATTGTTTACTGTAGATTTAAAACATGGAGCACTGAAGCTGTTGTGAAAGCAATAGGAGGCATTGGTACTATAGTTGAATATGATCAATTTCTTGATGTTGCTGAAATATTCATGGCTCCTGCTACCTTTGTGAATAAAAGCACAGGTCAAATTATTACCAACTATATACAAACTACAAGGTGAAACATGTTCTTTGTTCTCTAAAAGACCTTTGAGGTCTTTAATTGGTACTTACTAATCGTTCTTAAGCAAGCTAATAATTGAATATTTGCTATAACCAATAATTTTTTACTGGCTTATTTAATAACATAGATTTGACATAAATTTATTGTTCAACAAAGATCACCATCAGCAGTGATAGATAAGAGCCATGAAGTAAAAATACCAGCTCCATTTGTTGCTTCTTTTTCATCTAGGGGTCCAAATCCAGGATCTCAACATGTTTTGAAGGTGCCAATAGTTGCTAATTTTCCACCATTTTGTACTTTGTGGATTTTTTGTGTCTTTTACTTCTGGCACATTGACCCTAAAGCTAGTATTGTGCTCAATAATCTCTTGGATGCAGCCTGATGTAACAGCTCCTGGCATTAGCATCTTGGCATCATATACACTCAGGACATCAATTACTGGTTTAGAAGGGGACACCCAATTTTCAGAATTTACACTAATGTCTGGTACTTCAATGTCATGCCCTCATGTTTCTGGAGTAGCAGCATATGTGAAGTCATTTCACCCAGATTGGAGTCCTGCTGCAATCAGATCAGCTATAATTACAACAGGTGAAAAATTAAAGATTATCATTTTAACTTCCTATATATAGTGTTTAGTTGATTTTTTTCATCACATCCAAAATCAACAAAACTCTTTCTGTCTGCGGGTTCGGTAGCTAAACTGGTTTGTGCTAAGGATTAGAAGAGTCGGTAGATTTAAAGTATTGGGGTTCAAACCTTGAAATAACAACTAATATATACTCCCACTCTTACAAAATATAAGCAAAATTAACCACTTACATATTTACTAAGATAATTAGTTATTCACTTTTATTCTTGTTAACCTCATTTAAAAGTCAACTTCACTACATAAATTACCCCCTCATCTAATTTAATTGCATAGAAAAAGGGGACATTAAATGAAGGACATTTTTGGTGTACTATCATTAAATAAGATGAAAAGAATCACTTTTTGCTTAATGTTGTTACAGAGGAAGTACTAACATTTGTATAAAAAAAAAAACTTTATGTCTCTAGTCATAACTTGTTGTGTTTTGAGATAGCTTAACTTGTGTACACTCTTTATCAAGCTAAACCTATGAGCCAGAAATTTAACAAGGAAGCAGAGTTTGCTTTTGGTGCTGGTCAAGTTAACCCAACAAGAGCTGTGAACCCTGGTTTAGTCTATGACATGGATGACTTTGCTTATATCCAATTCTTATGCCATGAGGGATATAATGGTTCCACTTTATCAGTACTAATTGGTTCTCCTATAAATTGCACCTCTTTGCTTCCTGGAATTGGCCATGATGCTATTAACTATCCCAGCATGCAATTAAGTGTGAAAAGCAACACAGAAACAACAATAGGAGTTTTCAGGAGAAGAGTTACCAATGTAGGTCCTGGACCAACTATCTATAATTCCACCATCAAATCTCCAAAAGGAGTGGAAATCACAGTGAAGCCAACTAGCCTCATTTTCTCTCATACCCTGCAAAAGAGGAGCTTCAAGGTATCAGTGAAAGCAAAATCTATGTCAAGCATGCAAATTGTATCAGGCTCACTTATTTGGAGAAGCCCCCGTTACATTGTTAGAAGCCCTATTGTTATCTACAGTCCATAAAGTTATAACTAGCAGTGGCCAAAATCAAGCTTGTAGTATTATATTCTTTCCATTCTTCTGCTTAATGTTTTCATTTTGTTCATCACATAGCTCTTGATTTGTTGGAGTGTTTACTTGCATTTGATCCTAAGATAGTTGAAAAAGGTAATATTGAATACACTAAATTAACTAGTGTTATCTTTATTTTCATATTTTTACTTCAACAATTGTTATAATTTCTTTTGGGGATTATCTAAGGGTAGATGTCATATATATATATATTATTGGGCGGATCATTCTTCAACCCAACCCAAGTGGAACCCACTAAGTTTTAGAATTATTATTATTAAAGAAAAAAAAAAGAAAAAAAAAAAAAGGGAACAAAGTGATTTATTGGACTTGGTCCATGTGAAAGGATTTTTTTGGGGTTGAAATCCATAATAAAATAAAAGTGAACAGTGTCGTGCTTGAACAAGGAAAAAGGAAGAAATAGGAGGCAGCGAGTAACAAGAGAAGAAGAAAAGAAAATTGAATTATGGTGATGGTAATATGTGTGTAACAAACTTGTTCCGTTTGATCTACAATTTTAGTATGTTATTTCTACCATTGAGTTTGTTTTTTTAATATACCGTCTTAGTAGTTTTATGTTATCTAAGAGTTACTTTGGAAATTACTTTAGAATATTCACTTTAGTGGAATGTTGTTTATTATTTGTTTGATTTCCACCTTCTGTGATAGCTATTGTTGATTGATGTTCCTTAGTGTTACTAGAAATACTTTAGTGTACCCATTAATTATTAATGTGAAAGTTTTGTTACGGGATTAAGTCTCGTAGTTTTTATTCTCTCAATTTGAAGAAAGTTTTCTACGTTAAAAATTGTACATGTTTGTCTCATCTTTAATTTTCTTTCAATTATTGTTGTTATGTGGAATTATATTTTCTACTTAGCCATTTATGTGCATAGGATGAGGGGAAAATATTCAGCATTATTGAGATAGTTATATCTAATTTTTCCAATAAAGTGGTCTCAGAGCTCAGTTCGTTTGGTTTGTGCATTTAAATGGAGGAGGAAAATAAAGGTTTGAATATGATTAAACTCAACTATCCTAATTACACACTTTGGAAGACTCTCGTGAAAACTATGTTATACAATAAAAATTTGTATGATCCTATTGAGGGTGACACCGCTGAACCCGAAGATAAATTTGACGTTGACTAGAAGAAGATGAGTAGAAAGGTAGTGGCCTTGATCAGACAGTTGTTGGATCTGAGTGTATATCCACATGTTGAAACTGAAATAAATGCTAACAAGATGTGGGAGAAATTAAAATATTTTTATGAACGAAAGAATGTGCAAAATAAAGCATTCTTGATTCAAAAGTTGATGAATATGAAATACAAAGATGGGGATTCAATGAAAAAGCATTTAAGTATTTTTTAGAATACAATGAATCAATTGACAACAACAAATATTAAATTAGATAGTGAGTTGCAAATGTTGTTATTGTTGAGTTCCTTGCATGATAATTGAGAAGTCTTTGTTGTGATATTGACCAATTCAGCTCCAAGTGGAAAGTTGAAAATGTCAACAATTAAAGAGAACATGTTGAATGAAGAAGCTCGAAGAAAGGAACGTGATTTTATTGGTTCTTCCTCAAAGTCAGAAACACTAGTTACAAAGTCACAGGGGAATCTCGACACTTCCATAGACGCGACAACTTTGAAAGTCGGAGCAAGTCAATAAGCAAGTCGATGACTAGAAAAGAAGTGATATGCTACAATTGTGGTAAAATACGTCACATAAAAAGAAATTACAGGTTCCTTAAGAGAGATCAATCAAGGGAAAAAGATGAAGACAAAGAGAAGAAAAATGATAAAGATACAACATCAGTTGCATTTGTTAGTAATGTCTACATTGTTTGTGATGATAATTCTATAAACCTTGCATGTCAGGATTCAACTTGTATTATTGATTCGGGTGTCTCATATCATCTTACTATTAGCATGATTTCTTCTCATCTTACGATGTTGGTGATTTTCACACAATAAAAATGGGAGATGAAGGAGTATGTAAAATTATTGGCATGTGAGATGTTTTGGTGGAAACTGGGAATGTAAAACTGAAGAATGTTAGAGAAGTTTAATATGAGCAATTACAAACTAGCCAATATTCCACTTGCTACTCATTTTAAGTTGAATTCTAAACAATTTATGTAAGTGAGAAAGACAAAGAAGAGATGAAGAAGGTTTGTTATGCATCCGCAGTTGGTAGTTTGATATATGCTACGGTATGTATGAGTCCAAATATTGCTCATGTAGATGAAGTTGTTAGTCGATTTCTCTATAATCCTGGTAAAGATCATTGGGAATAAGTAAATCTTAGATACCTCGGAGACACTTTTAAAGTGTGTTTATCTTTTGGAGGTGGTGAACGGGTGTTATATGGCTACAAAAATGCAAATACCGCAGATGATTTTGATTCTAGGAAATCCACTTCTGGTTATATGACGACTTTTGTAGAGGGAGTTGTGTCTTGGCAATTAAATTTACAAAAGTGTGTTGCTTTATCTACTAGAATTAGACCTCAAGTAAGATAAGTTTGTGTTATTCTAGCAAGAATCTGAATTTTCATAGAAACTCGAAGCATGTTGAGGTGTGATATCATTGGATTCGATATGCACTGGAAATAAAGTCATTTTTAATTGAAAAGATTCATACCAATTAGAATGATTCAGATGTGATGATGAAGACCTTAAAAAAAGATAGGAGTAGTAAATAGAGAGAGGGAACACAACAATATGAAGAAGAAATAAATAGAGTCGTGCAAACTAGCAAAAGAGATATAAACTTGGTCCCGGTAGTAATAGATGTGTAGCAAACTTGCTCTGTTTGGTCTACAATTTTAATATATTATTTCTACTATTGAATTTATTCTTTTGATATATGGTGATACTAGTTTAGAGTTAATTTGGAATATTCATTTTTGTTAAAGATTGTTTATTATTCTATGATTTCCACCTTTAGATGATAACTATTATTATTGATTGATGTTTCCTAGAGTTACTAGGAAAACTCAAGACCATAGTTTTACTAGACTAAGATCTATGGTTTTTATGATATCACTTTGAAAAAAGTTTTCTATGTTAAAAATATGGTGTGTCTGATAATTAATTTTTTGCTAATTGTTATTGTTGTGTGAAATTTCATCTTCTGCTTTGCATTTATTTGCATAGATGAGAGAAAATTATTTTTGTATTATTGAGATAATTATATTTAGTTTTTCCCAACATTTTTGGAATATGTGTGAGGTGTTGTTTTCATAGGCCTTGAATGTATCGACATTACAAAAATATCTTAATATCTCTTTTGTTAGACATCTTGGTCCGACAATGTGTCTTAAGTTTTTCAGTTTTATCCACAAATATATTTCTAATTGATCACTTTTTTACATAATATTACTAATGAAAGCGATTTGGAAATTTATTTGCAATTTTTGATATATTAAGAGATTATAGTGACAACATTTTACACATTTATGGATTAAAATAATTATTTACTTAGTTATTTTTTTTAATTTTTTTTAAATACGAAATATTTATTTGGTTAATTGATAAGAAATGATATGTATAAGGTTGTGTTTTATATAAAAATAAGAAAATAAATTAATTTTGTTACTTATAAAAAAGTTCATTGTATTGAGTAAACAAAATTAAGTTCATTGTATTTTTCTTATGATAGTATTAACATATCACTGTGTCACATTTAGAATATTTATGTCTTACATTATTTGTCATTTTATAATTATAATAATGATTTATTTTCCATGCTATCGTTATTATTTATGAAAGTAGTTGTCAATAGAGTATTACAATAATCTAGGCATAATGTAAGATAAAAATCATAATATAGATCCTCTATTTTCTATTAAATGTCTCATTTATAGTATATATTTGTCTCAATATTTATCTTTTTATATTACTCCTTCTACTTTAGAATGAACGTTAGTTTAGTAAAAAATGTATCAGAATAAATATTATTTTTAGTTTTTATTATATATTTTTTAAATTATATATCTTCTAATTAATATTATGTATATTATAACTAAGAGAATTATATTCTACTTTATATTTATGATAAAATTAATACTAATAATTAATAAAGATACTAATAATTAATAAAGATAATTTGATAAAATTAATGTTATTTTTCATCTATTTATTGTCATTTCTTAACATGTGTGCAATAAAAAAGAAAGTAAAATTCATGTTAAGTGGATGGAGCAGTAATGAGAAATTAATTATTTTGTTTATACTAATATACCCTTATTTGTTCTTATTTTAAATAATTAAAATTTATTTTATTATTGAAATCAAAACCAATATATTTAAAAAAAAATATTAACAGATTAAATGAGACACTTATAATGAAATGGATGGAGTATTATTTTGCAATGAAATTGATATAAGTAGTCAATTTTTCAAAGATGTTTGAATTACTTTAAAAGAAATAGTATGATAAGAAGATAATATTTATTATCTAGTATATCTATTTATATCTCTCTGTAAAAATATTATTAACAAAACTATAGTTAGTTAATGATACATTGAAATTTGAAAGAAAAAAAAAATCTTTCTACATAAAAGACAATTAAAAATGAATGAACTAGTAAATTTTTGACAGAATTATTAATTAATTTTTTTAGGTTTGACTTGGTCTAAAAATAAAACAAGGACAAAAAATAAAAATAGGACATGGACAAGATACAAGTGTGATTGGGTTCGGGACACCCTCCTCGTCCTATTCTGAAATACATTAACCACAAATGATTATTGTTTTGTTTTACTTTATTATTAATTCCATAATTGCGTATTTACATTTCATTATTATTATTATTATTATTATTATTATTATTATTATTATTATTATTATTATTATAAAATAATATTGGTTTGATATTACTCTTGATTAAAGAGTAAAACTATTAGGTGGTGAAATATCTATGGATTTAATAAGTAGTAGGTTACTTATTTTGATTAAATGATTTGTATTTTGTAAGATAATGTTATGAGTTATGAATTGACAAGTGGTAAGGTGACTTGCTATGAGTTATTTTATTTTATTTTTTTCAAAACTTTTTTTCAAGAATTACTAGTTGACATACTCAGTCTCGTCTTATTTTGTCATGTCTTTAATGAACCTGCAACTAATCGAGTTTGGTCGGGTTAAGGCACATATTATGGCTTAAAAATTGTTCAGATCAAATATTAAAACCAAGTAAGAGACACACCAAATTCGACTTAATCTATCATTTGTACACATCTAACCTGAAAAGACTTGAAAAATAAACTTTAAAGAGGCAGAGGGAGTTTTAATTTATCTCCATCCATAACATAACATTAATCTTTTATCTATCTATTATATATATTTAAAACAGACCCCCGAATGCCACCTAATTATATTTCATCCACCTATTCAAATATTTCCCACATCAGCCAAAAAGCTGATGTGGACCTCTCCTCCTTTCTCCCCTCTCAAACATGCTTTCAATCCTTCATCTCCTGCAATTTTCCTCCTTCACCGACTTCTTTAATCTCTTTAATCCATATTTCTCATCTTCCTTCCACAATTTCTTTAATACCTCCAAAATCTATTTGATAATATTATTTTATAATAAATTTATAAATTATAAATTTATTTTACAATTATTTATAATAAATTTATAACATAAATTATTTTACCATTTTATAATAATTTATAATTTATATTATTATCAAATTATTTTATAAGTTATTTTATAATAAATTTATAAATTTTTCTATAATATTATTAGTCATTTGTAATAATTTATATTATTAGTCATTAAATTCAATGGAAAAAAACCACCTAACCACTCATAAATATCGACATAAATATCTTCATGGACAATTATATTATTCCACTTATGGTGTTCATTTATAATTTCCTTTAATTTATGTCAATCCATTTTTAGTAACATTTTATACAATAAAAATATATATTCTATTTGATAAAAAATACACAAATTTATTTAAAATTATAATATATGAATATATTAAAAATATAATTAACAAAAGTTTACTATAATTATTTATAATAAATTTATAATTTATAAATTATTTTACAATTTGATAATAATTTATAATTTATAAATTATTTTACAATTTGATAATAATTTATAATTTATAACTTATATTATTATCAAATTATTTTATAAGTTATTTTATAATAAATTTATAATAAATTTATAAACTATTTTATAATATTATTTTTTAATATTATTAGTCATTTACCAATGGTAATAATTTATATTATTAGTCATTAAATAAAAAAACCCACCTAATTACTCATAAATATCGACATAAATGTTCTTATGAACAATTATATCATTTCACTTATTGTGAGTAATGATTTTATACGTTAAAAATTAAATTACTCATTAATGTCAATCCATTTTTTTAGTAACACTTTATAAAATAAAAATATATATTCTATTTGACGGAAAATACATAAATTTTTTAAAAATAATCATAAAACACGAATATATGAAAAATTATTAAAAAAGTTACTTCCAATTTTTAAAATCTATCATCTATTATATATATTTAAAATAGACTCCCGATGTCACAACAACTTATTTTTTTTACAAAATTTTCATGAAATATATTCAATAATTTTTTTTTACAATAACTTCTCATGCTCGCAATTAAAACATCATAATAATAAAACAAAAAAATTTAGACTACACTACAATATAATTCAATATTAATATTTTTTTAAAATAAAAAATATTAAATAGTAAATCATATTTATAAATTTTTACATCTTATTTTTGGGTTTGTAGTTTACATTTTATTTCGGCAAATAAATAAAAATACTATTATATGTTGAAAAATAAATTAACAATCAAAGTACAATGAATCAAATAATTATCCTATATAATAAGTTATCATATGAATTTTACAAAATATTTTAAAAATTAAATTAGATGATTGTGATAAACATGATTTTTCCTCATTTTAAATTTCCTAATCATATTCAATTATTACAAATCAATAAAGTAATATTATAAGATAACTATATTTATAATACATAAAATATTACTTATAAAACTTATAAAATTATTTTACAATTTGATAATAATTTATAATTTATAATATTATCAAATTATTTTATAAGTTATTTTATAATAAATTTATAAACTATTTTATAATATTATTTTATAATATTATTTTATAATATTATTAGTCATTTACCAATGGTAATAATTTATATTATAGGCATTAAATTCAATAAAAAAAACCATCTAATCACTCATAAATATCGACATAAATATTCTTTATTTAATCTTACTTTTATGAACAATTATATTATGAGTAATGATTTTATACGTTAAAAATTAAATTTTTCATTAATGTCAATCCATTTTTTTAGTAACATTTTATAAAATAAATATATATTCTCTATTTGACAGAAAATACATAAATTTATTAAAAATAATCATAAAATACGAATATGTGAAAAATTATTAAAACGTTACCTCTAATTATTAAAATCTACTATCTACTATATATATTTAAAATAGACTCTGATGCCACAATAACTTATTTTTTTTTTATAAACTTTTGATGAAATATATTCAATAATTTTTTTTTACAACAACTTCTCATGCTCGCAATTAAAATATCATAATAATAAAACAAATAAATTTAGACTACGCTACAATATAATTCAACATTAACATTTTTTAAAATAAAAAATATTAAATAGTAAATCATATTTATAAATTTTTACATCTTATTTTGGGTTTGTATGTTACATTTTATTTCGTCAAATAAATACAAATACCATTATATGTTGAAAAATAAATTAACAATCAAAGTACAATGAGTCAAACAATTATCCTATATAATAAGTTATCATACGAATTTTATAAAATATTTTAAAAATTAAATTAGATTATTGTAATAAACATGATTTTCCTTCATTTTAATTTTCCTAATCATATTCAATTATTACAAATCAATAAAATAATATTATAAGATAACTATATTTATAATACATAAAATATTACTTATAAACTTTATAAAATTAATTAATTAATATCCGCGCAGCGCGCGGACCATAATTTAGTTATATATTATAAAGCAAAAAAATCTAAATAAGGAAATTTTTTTTTCTTTTTATTTCATTAATAATAATAATAATATTAGTAAAATTGGTGAGTTCCAATTGAGGAGTGAGCCCACCCAACAATTTTCACGTGTCACTCTTATGTACATTCAAATTTCTTCTCATTTCAACTCTTTTATTTTTTTAACTTCAATTCAAATAAATAATAATAATTAAAATATACTAATTTTTCAAATTTTCATAGGATCATTTTTGTCGTAAAATTTCCAAGTAGGTATAGTCATATTTTCTATAACATATTTGTAATTATATCATAAAAAAAATATTTTTTTTATTGTTTTGGTATGTTTAAAAAGTCAAAAAATGACAAATAAAAAGAAACAAAGGGAGTATAAAGCAAGATTAATTTTTTTTTTATTACAAAAAAGCAATGTTAATATATAATAAAAAATTTCGAGTGTGTACTCATAGTGATTTTAATCCAGTCCATTTCATATTTAATATTTTAATTAAAAAAAAACAGTAATCTAACATATATCAAATATACATTTATATAAATGAATCAACGTAGCTAAATATATTATTTATATATTTAATATTTAATATTGGTCTAACGCTATAAAAACAAACATTAAATTTGTAGGTCGTGGATTCGATCGTTACAAATGTCGTTGGAAGAAAGTAAATATAAATAATCGTACTTGAACTTGTACCGATAATTTGAAAAATACCCGTACTTAGACCAATACCTTCGTGTGTATCAATCTGAATCCCTCCAAAACCCTAATCACTTCAAAATCTGCGTTCAAAATCTCCCAAAGAAAAGGGCATAGAGTAATCAAATGAGAAATAGTTATAACCAAGAACCGGAAACACGCATAAATAACTTTTAAGTGATCCTTAGTAGGTAAATGAAGATTATCCATACAATCCTGCTTTCAACTATTTTCAACGTCAAAAGATTATCTATACCAAAGTCTCAGTTGTAAGATTGCAGGTGGTCTAAAAATTCACATCAAACCATTATACCATATTTTATGCTTTTTTTTTTTATAAGAAATTATTGGTAAATTTCTTTTAAAAAAATTGAGAAAGAATTTTTTATATTAATCAAAGTGGACATTAATAACCTTGATGTTACAATACTAAGCTCTTACCAATGGACTAACACATCAAATATTGGTAAGTTAATCGTTAATAATGTCAATTTTTCTGAAATTGAATCCTAGACATCATCTTATAACTCATTTTTTATCTTTCAATTCACCATACTTAAAACATCAAACACTTTGCTTAACTGTTGAAGAACTCCAACCAAAGTGTGACAAATAGAGAGAGTTTTAATTGAAAACCGGTTCCAACAGGAACAATTGTATTGGTTTTTTTCTGATCGTTTTCCTGGTTTTTTTTTTTCGTTTATTTATCTTTTTGTATTGTATGAATAATTTTTAAACATTTTTGCACAAGAATACACAATGGCTTATAACTGAATATGGATTATCAAGATTTGAAATACCTATTTTAACTAGTAATGTGATTAAACCAAATAATGTCAATGACATCTTATATGATTTTTTATACATCATTGTAACTTAAATGGAAATAAAAAAAATCTAGAGCTGATGAGAAGAACAACAAAATTTAAATAGGATGCATACAAAAACATTGCCTTCCATAAATCAATTTTCAACTGTTATAGCTTATTGAAAGAAGCTGCTAGATTATAACAGGCAACAAATATAATTTGGTACTGCAAAAAATTACCAACAAAGGAATACAAAGTTAAATAAAAGTCACAAATTTGAAGATCATTCAATAATTGAATACGAATTTGTTGTTTATTCATTGAAGATAAATATTACATACGCAAATGAAACATTACCAAATAACATTCCTTCAATTGGGACTACAAAATCTAATAACCATATCCCTAAATCTCTTGGGACTACAAAAACTTAATTATTCATTCCTTCAATTGGAAGAAGAATTTCCTTGTAGGTTATGACCTGTGGCACATAAATCTCTATTTCCTCAAATCTTTGGGTACTTAAATCAAACTGGACTAGATCATTGTCTTTTGTAGTGAAGAATAAATAACTCCTCTTCCCTGATCCAATAGGACGCCTAATATAAGTTAAGGGTCCGACAATGAAGAGTTTAGTCCAAGATTCCTGAACACCAAGTTCACCCAAAATCCATATATGAAAATATTTAGTTTCGTCATAGCTACATATGAAAGCAGCAGACCCATTCAACACCATAAGATCAAATTCGATCCAATAGTTATATATCGTATCTGATTCTAAGGGTAAATTTGTTGCATAGAATTTCTCATTGCTAAAGTCAAAAGTTAACATATTCCTTTCAAACCCCAGCCAATGACTCAATTCATTCAAGTTCACGAGAGACCTACCTGGCCAAGGAACAGGCATATCGACCACATCGAGCTTCTTCCAAGAGTTACTTTTGAGACTATATATCTCCCAGAAAGGGTCATACATCTCTACTACTCGTCCCTCCCATAAACTTTCATCACCATATATATCACAAAATTCCCAAAAAGTGCTATTCTTCTCAGGCACATAAACCCAATTACCTTCAAAGTCTTCAGGATATTGGGCATACCGAATCAGCTTATAGTCATCTCTAACACGATCATAACCAAATGCCTCAGGACGATGATTAAACTCAATGTCATCATATGGTTGAAGGCTATGAGGAATGATCTTAAACTCCCCGGTAGCAGGGTTCCAGAATATAGTTGTTGAGTCATTGTCAGTACCTTCTTGGTGGAGACAAAGAATGCCATTAACACTAGCAGAACCCAAAATTTCAATATGTGAATCATTCTCTTGAAAAGGAGATGGCCAGTCTAATCTTACCATATCCTCAAACTTATCACTAGAAAGCGTGTACATCGTGTTGTGATTGCCAAAGGCAATCGTCCGTGTCCTTTCCTTTAGGAGGAGACACGTCATGTTGTCTTCGTCCTCATCATGGTTGGATATGAAATTGGTGCGGAACATGTTCATGAAATCAGGGTTTTGGAATAAAAGAGACCATGATTTTTGAACACATGTGAATCGATTGAGGGATTTAATAGACAATTTGGACAATATAGAGAGAGCAAGGTCGTTGGGTATGTGGGAGGTTTTTACAACAGCCATGAATTGAAATTGCTATCTCCCTCGACTTGAGAACAATGCAGCACAAATAGTGAAATTAGTTGAGTTGAGGATGAGCAAAGCAAATGTTCCGAACTGTGATATATATATTTTTATTCTTCCAAGCTTTTCCATTTTTGGTATATCTATATTTCAAGAGTAAATCGATAAATTTGTCATTGAAATTGTAAGTGTTGGTTCAATTAATCATCAAATTTTGTAAAGTGACAAATACAACATCGAATTGTAAAATATCAATAAAATAGTTCTTCCGTAAACTTTTATGAAATATTTAAATTTCATAGGAAAATTACTTCACGTTGTGATGACATTGATATGAAATCAACACTCATGAATCTAGTATTTAATTAACATGTCAGATTTTGATTACTATTTTACAATTTCAAGATTAATTTGACTGACATTTATATATTAAAGAATCAATTTACCTATTCACTCTTAAATCAATTATTTACTTTCTAATTAACTTGTGGTTATCACTATATATATTTATATAAATATCAAAATTAGAAAAGAAAAAAAATCAACATGCATGACCTTAAAAAGAAGTGGGTTGGTTGATAAGTTGATACATTGAATCAACACTGTCAAGTCATCAATTTATATATACTTTATACATGAAAGATACTAAGTTTTGGTATATATAGTATTTTTTTTTTACTTTTTATTTAAAATATTCTATTTATAATTTTTTTAGTTCTTTCTATTTATAACCTGTTACTAAATAAAAAAATATACTAAATCAAATAACTGATTATTTCCATTTTTTTATTTTTGATATATATTTTCTAATTGTATTGTGGAATATTTATTTCCTTAGATTGATAAGAAATTATATATATAAAAGTTTGTGTTACATAAAACAAGAAAATAATTAACTTTGATGTTTTACGAGGTTCATTGTATTTTTCCTATATACTATTGACTTATCTTTCTGTCCCACATCTGGAATATAGTTGTCTCTCACATTATTTGTTATTTTATAATAATAATAATAATAATAATAATAATAATAATAATAATAATAATAATAATAATAATAATTTATTCTATTTTGTATTTAAGATACGGAGAAACACATCAATAGTTAATAAAAATAATTTAATAAAATTATTATTATTTTTATTTTATTTATTGTTATTTTTAATGTATAAAATAAGAAAAACAACAATCATTGTGAGGCACATGAAATACGAATAAAATTTTAATGATTTATTTCCACTTATTATATATCAATCAATCTAACTACTCCTTTAACTATTACTAATAAAGATTTTTTATTAATTAAAACTTAATTTATTATTGAAATCAACACTATTAACCATTTATTTTTATGAATTATGCGCAACTGAAATGAGATATTAGTGTTTTAGTTGAGGATGTGAGGAAGTTTGGTGTAGATATTGGTTTAAAACTTAAAGGTTCTAAAAACGATTTGATTAAAAAAATGGCTAACATGGTGAGGGATTTTGTTGGTACATCGCTAAGATCATTGCCCAATTTTGTTGTTAGATGGTTCAAAACCATTTCGTAAATATTAGGTTGATTTTGATGGGTATCATGACTCATGAGTTTGAGGGTATGTTTTCAAGGAGACAAAAAAGGGTCTTTATATAAGGAGCTGTCTACTAAGTCTCCAGAACAATTTGGAGCATTCTGTGTAAATAATGCAATTCTTAGTATCATGGTGGATAAGGTGAGAATTGGAAGAAGTGGAAGAGTTAGATGGTTTTTTTTAACCATTTTGATAATCACTTTAAATCAAAAGGGTTTGATAGTCGTGGTGTGGAAAAGATGAGGTTAACGAGACAGAAAAATTCACACAAAAATTTTAGTCTCGAGAAAGTTATAAATATTGATTCAATTGTTGGATCGTCAAAATTTATATTTATAATTTATAATAAATCTAATTTATTAAAATTGAATTGTCTAATCGTTAAAAATAAAAATTCTAAATAAGTCTATTTAGTTAAGATTAAATTGGTGGATCGTCTGATCATCGAAATTAGAATTTCTAAGTCATATTGAATTTAATTTCAATAATCTGACGATTCAATCTTCGCTAATTAGAATGGCTATGACTTAAAATTTATATTTCAATGATTCATTGATTAAATCTTATTTAATTAGATTAATTAACACATCAAAATTTAAATTTCAACCATCCAATCAAGTAACATAGCATCACCCTCTCAAAAACTACTTTAGTGTGTGTTTATAGTTCTGAAACTATTTTGAACTAGAGTATAACCCGCACGTGTGGGATATATAGACTTTACCGTATTAATAGTATTGTGAATAAGATTTTAGAATTTCAACTATAATATAATTTATTCATTTTGTTTGTAGAGTATTTTTTCCAAGTGAGTTTATTTGAGTAATTATTAAATATGAGTTGACAAACACACATGTGAGAATATGTAAAATGTTTTGCATAGTGAAGATCATCCTACAAACAAAATTCATAAATTATATTTAGTGATAAAAATCTTAAGTATTTTAATAAATATTAATATATGTAATTATCTACCGCAAAATCAGATTAGTCATGCTATTTTTTTGTGTTGTCAAATTTAAATTTATTGTCAAAATATTTTTAAAAAAATATAAAAATGATTTTGTCTTTTGATATTCATTTCATTATAACCTTGTCAAAGAAATGACAAATCTAAATTCTAATATTTTGAGTATGAGACTTTTATACAACATGACTTGAGAATTTTCACAAACAACTCGTATGTACGGTTGAGTAGAGGTAAAACAGATGTAGAAATTTAAAATTGGTAGTATTTTTACAAAAAATTGACAATATAAAACATCTTCGTAAAAAAACGACAATTAATTTTTTAATCTAAATATTAAACATTATTCTTTTATCTATAAATAATAAATAGTTTTCTCCCAAAAACACAATAATAACACTCATATAAAATTCTAGAGAGGTGTTCATCCAAGTTTTTTATGTCAAAACGGATATTCATCCAAGTTCCACATCAAGTTGCATATAGAAAAAAGTAGAGAGGTGTTATAAATATAGATAGTTTAAGTTTTATTCATTACATCAATTCTAGTCCTTTATGTGTAACGGGGAGTGAGGGTGTGCTTCCATTTATGTGAACATTTTTATTTGAAGATTTTTCCAACAATTGCATCAGAGTGAATCTTCTAATCAAAGGTGGAAGAGAAGTAGTGTGTCGTACCATTTGTTTGATGCACAATCCAAGACTATACGAAGAAAAATTGAGACTTTAGATGAAGAGAGGATATATTGTGTCAAAGTGCGTTCAAAATTTCACATTGAGGCAAGATTATGTGAAAAAATGTGAGCCTTTTGATGAAGAGAATGTATATTGTTCTAAAGTGAGTATTCATCTAAGTCTCACATCAAAGATAGTGAAAAAAAAAGAAGTAGAGAATTATAGTAAATATAGATAGTTAGTTTAAGATTTATTCATCACAACAATTCTAGTCTTTTTTGTGTAATTAGGACTTAGATAAATGTGTGTCATGAAAGTATTTTCTCTTGTGGAGATTTTCCTAACATATTTTCCTCCTCATTAAGTTGCTTGTTGGGAATATTTTTTTTTGGGAGATTAAGAGAAGAAATGGATTTGTAGAGTAAATTGGTTTGTGGTTTGAATATAATGAGTTTATATGTGTAGAAATGTGCTTATTTAAGGACTAGTTTTCATGAAAAGTTATAGTAAGATTAACGATGTATGCTTGATTTTAAGTAAAATGATCTTATTTAAGTTTAGTATGTTGTTAATTAATACAAGTTTGGATTCAAGTTTTGGATGAGAGGAATGGTAGGAAGTGAGAAAAATGCATATATTCAAGTCGGGAAGTAACGTCTTAAAGGATGATCTTTGTTTTTTTTTTTTTTTTTTTAGATTTTTATTTATTTTTAATATATTATTATTATTAGAAGGAACATTGTTAACTTATCTTGTTGGATCCCTGGAACAATACTAATAAGAATATTAAGAAACCTCCTATTTAAGGTTCATTCCGTCAAATATGAAACATGTTATTCTTATGTATATTTGTTGAGAAAATTTCGCTCAGAACAAAAGACTATCTCAAGTGTTCTCTTGCCTACACACTTGCTTTTAGATGAGACGATTTATTTATAGAAAAATAATTTGTTTTCTTCTAAAAATTATTAATACTTCACAATTCTAATAATCTTTAAAAATTCCAATTTCATTATTCTAAGCTGAATGAATGTACATATCTCATTAATGATCAAATCTATAAGACTTTGAAATATAGTTGCTTGTTGGGAATATTTTTTTTTGGGAGATTAAGAGAAGAAATGGATTTGTAGAGTAAATTGGTTTGTGGTTTGAATATAATGAGTTTATATGTGTAGAAATGTGCTTATTTAAGGACTAGTTTTCATGAAAAGTTATAGTAAGATTAACGATGTATGCTTGATTTTAAGTAAAATGATCTTATTTAAGTTTAGTATGTTGTTAATTAATACAAGTTTGGATTCAAGTTTTGGATGAGAGGAATGGTAGGAAGTGAGAAAAATGCATATATTCAAGTCGGGAAGTAACGTCTTAAAGGATGATCTTTGTTTTTTTTTTTTTTTTTTTAGATTTTTATTTATTTTTAATATATTATTATTATTAGAAGGAACATTATTAACTTATCTTGTTGGATCCCTGGAACAATACTAATAAGAATATTAAGAAACCTCCTATTTAAGGTTCATTCCGTCAAATATGAAACATGTTATTCTTATGTATATTTGTTGAGAAAATTTCGCTCAGAACAAAAGACTATCTCAAGTGTTCTCTTGCCTACACACTTGCTTTTAGATGAGACGATTTATTTATAGAAAAATAATTTGTTTTCTTCTAAAAATTATTAATACTTCACAATTCTAATAATCTTTAAAAATTCCAATTTCATTATTCTAAGCTGAATGAATGTACATATCTCATTAATGATCAAATCTATAAGACTTTGAAATATATTCATCATCCTTTTCCAAACATTGGAATTCCACACTTTAAAAATTTTCATTGGATTCTATTATTATTTCTAAGTACATACTACAAATACAATCATGTATTATTAATGACACAAAGCTTCTTTACGAACTTAAAAACTATTTAGATACTAGATCTTGAATCTATGGAAGCATAAAAACATATATATGTAAAGTAATATATTTTACTATTTAAAAAAATATATATTTATTTAAAAATTTAAACTAAAATATATTTAGAATTAACCAAGAAAATAATTTTGTAATCATAACTACTAAAAAAAACAAAACAAAAAATCAAACTAATCAGATATATGTAACTAAAAGTGTAGCCTAGTAGTATAAATTATAATGTTAATGAGGCAATAAGAAGGAAGTCTAGAACTTGATCCTTGCTTCTAACATTTTTTCTATCCTCTGACAAATTAACTACTAATTGTTTTTCTCACTTTTGTTACACGATTTTAGAACACCGGTCTTAAGAGAGAATAATTACTTTCAATTTCAATAAATTGATGCATTTATCATTATTTGAAATGCAAAGTGAAAGATACTGCCCTGAGAATAATGCAAATAGTGTTAAGTAGATTATACAATGGAAAAATATCAATTAATATTACATTTAAAATTGAAATAGTACAGACAAAAAAGAAAAAAAGGAATTGAAAAAGTAGTTCATTTTGAGACAATGTTTAAATTACTCATTGCGGCTTGTTGTACACACAATAAAACATTTAAATTTTCTATTAAAAATTATAACACCAAATTCCAAAACCACTAATCTTTACAGAAGAGATCTAAAAAATAAGAAGAATCCAGATCCATTAACTTCTAACCATTTTTACATTTAATTGAAAGATTTATGTATGTTGAAACTTAATTGCACACATGTTACAGAGGCAACGACTGATCAATTACTACTTTATGCAATCACTATAAATTAAATCAAATCCAATATTCCAATTGCAATACCTTCAAATTAAGAGTAAAACAATCTACATATGAAAGATATTTTATCATTAATTTAGATGGATTTGTTTTTTACATCAATTTAGGTGGATTCATTACACAAACTACAAATATGGCTTAAATATAAGAAAAATACTAAGAGTGTCCTCTAAGGATGTTTTTTTTAAGTTAAAAATTTATCGAAAAGAAAATCATAAATAAAATTGGGGGGAGATAGACCTAACTAGGGAAAAAATATGACAATTTTTTTTCAAATGATATAGGTTTTTCAAATGATGTAGGTTTTTCATCCTTCGGAAAAAAATTATATACTATAGTTTTATTCTGTGTATTATTATTAACTTTTGTCCTAAAAATTACCTTCGTAGAGGCTTTTTATTGGCTATAGACCGACATTTTTTGCTAGCATATGTATCTTTAAACAACCCTAAATACCTCAATATCACCAAATCATCACTACAACAATTAGTGAATTTAACTAGGGCCAAAAGCCCTAAGAAAGACAAAAAATCATGGGAAAAGGAAAACTTGCGAGGCCAAGGCCCTTAGGTATGCTGATGGTCGAAAATCATTCATAGAATTTTAAAAGGGGAATCATACTTAAGGTCAAAATCCTCGCAAGTGACCTAGGGCCAGAGGCCACACATGATAGTTATGGACAAGACCCTCACAAATGTTACGTAACAGGAACACACACATGGTTGTGGCCCTAGCTAATTACTGTCAGCAAAAGTTTCCTAAGGCTCAAGCACTCATTGATTGTAGTCAACAAACCGTTTCCTAGGGATGTGACCCTCGTAGAATAAATGTGTCAGTCATATTTCGAGGGTTTTGGCCCTGATAGATTAAAGATGTCAATATTTTCCTAGGGCTCTAACTGTTGCAGATTAAAAGTGTCAGTATTTTCTTAGGGCACTGACGTTCACTAATAATAGGTATAAGACCATTTCCTTGAACAATGGCCCTAACAAATAATCACAAAATTAAAAAAAAAAATTGATATTCATAATAAAATTATCAATTATATAATTTTATTTATTAAAATTTATTTGTTTTAAATGATTTATTATTTATTTTAAATTTAATTATTTCATTATAATTAAATAAATTTATATAAATTTTATTAAATTTTTATTTTCAAATTTAATACATTTAAAATTATTTTTATTTTAATACACTTAAAATCATTTACTATTTATATTTTGAATCAATTTAATATATTTTAATGAATTTAATATATTTTAATCAATTTAATATAATTTAAATTCGAATTTAATTTTTTTAAATGATTAATGAGAAGAAAATAAATTTGAAAATGAAGATAAATATAATAAAAACTTTAAATAATATCCAAATATTCATAACAAAATTTAATGTCCCAATAAAAAAAATTAATTATCTCCATAATAATCTATATTTCCACCCTCATTCTGATTGTTGCTGAAATTTAACATATCATTTAATGAAATTATCATGAACAAGATTCAAGGTATTGAGACTAAAACCAATTACCATAAAGTCTTTAGGATATTCAACACTCTGCATCAACTTATAGTCACATCTAACATGATCATAACCAAATTCCTTAGGACGATCGTTAAACTCAATGTCCTCGTATGGTTGAAGGCTAAGAAGAATGATCTTAAACTCGGTTCCAAAATACAATTGTTGGTTCATAGTTATTGTGTTTGTAGAGACAAAGAATACTATTAATACTAAAAGAACCCAAAGTGTCAATATATGAGTGTGTACAACACATTGTGTTTGTCAAAAGGATCCTCTATGACCTTTCCTTTAAAAGGATACATGTTATGTTGTCGTCTTCATCATCATGTTTAGATATGAATAAAGTTATTTGAAATATAATATTTTTCTCTGTTTCTCCTTTTCTTTCTTTTTTTTCTTTTCTTTTTTTCGAGTGATCATAATATCATATTATAAGTGGCATTCATTGACTATCATATTAAGGGTGTAACAGTTTTCTACGGTTCAGTAGAAATTCGATACAGTTTGCCTGAGCTATTTTATCCTAGGGATTTTGTGGTTGATAGTCTGCACAATTTGGGCACCAAACGTCTTAAAGAGAGCGATCTAGTTCGCAAATCAACCCAGTAACATATTTAGTGGCATAAATTTATTTTGAAACTCAAAAAACAACGTGTTTAGGATATGAAAAATTGCAGAACTTCAAAAGAATTTTGGAACAAAAGAGCCATGATTTTTTAACACCTCAGAATCGTTAGAAGGATTTTTCAGAGGCAATTTGGAAAGTATATGTTAAATATGTGCGAAGTACTTACTTGCTTATTTGTTATTGCAGCAGCCATGAAGAATAATTATTTTCTCAAGGATTATAATGGATTCGTGAATATGTCGATGTTTTTATAATTATTTTTAAATGTATTAAAATTATAATAATATCTAAATATATTTTTTATTAGTTATTTTTGTGCTAAAATTTGTCATTAGTTTGTCGGTTAAATCTACAAATATATTTTTTATTGATCAATTTTATTCCATAAAATTGTTAACTAAAGAGATGTTCCACATAAATTTTGAAAACATTGATATAGATTTTGTATGAATTTATTTGATAATATCATGATGAAATATTAATGACACAAAACACTTGTTTAATTTTCACTTCAATGACTATTTTATAATTATATTAATAATATTATTATTAATTTTATTTTGATTATTTGATATTTTAATTTTAATTATTAAAATTATTTAATTTTAAATGATTAAAATACTCATATCATGTACATATTTATTTTATTTTATTTTTCATGAAAAACTAATCTATCATGTTTTTTATATAAAAAGACTAATGTATTCTTTTTCTTAAAGAAGATTTATGTATTTTTCATAAATAAATTATGTTTAAGTAAATATTATCTTGTTTAGAGTTTAGAGTTTAAGATTTAGTAAATATTATCTTAGTGAGACTTTTCCATTTTTTTACAATACTTCACATATAACTTTTTTTATACTTGATATTAAAATAAAAATGATTAGTTTAATAGATTAATGAAAAATTGTAACCAGTCAATATAAAATATATTTGGTCTTAAATATTTGATTTGTCACTATAAAGTCATGTTTCTTTCATTTTCGTTCTTATACGTTTGTTTTGATTTAAATCCTGTAAGTTTAATTTAGCGTAGTACACATCTACATAAATCAACAAAATCTATATTTTGGAAGACCAAACATGTTTCTATTGAAAATAAATGAAATATTAGAAAGAAAAGTATTTCACAAATGAGTCTTAACAATGAAAAGCCCCAAATTAACAATCATGTCAACACATTGATTATCTTCTCCAAAATATATGAGATAATAAATCTCATTCTTTGAACCATCTCAAGACAATTAAATTATCTATTTCTAATAGACCAAGAAACAAGAATATGATTCTTGGAAGTCATATTTGTCAATTGAGATTTAGAATCAATCCATAGAAAGTGTCACCCATTCTTGTATGTTGTTTCAATAAGAACCATAACTGTCATAAGCTCATCATGCAACGCAGTTGTAATTCTCAAATTCAAAACGAAACAACCTATGGAAGCAGCATAGTTGTTCCTAAATATACCTCAACAAGCAGTAGAATTATGACAACAAGAAACAGTTCAATCAGTGTTACATTTAATCCAATAATCTTTGGGAGGATTGCAAATCACTTCCTTGATGTTAGAAGCCTTAGGATGATGAGTTTTAACCTAAAAGGACATGAGAATTTGAAATTCTTGCATATAAATTATAGATTGTGCTAGAAGTGTGATTGTCAAATAAAGATACATTAACAATAATTATGATGATGTTAATGTGAAAACCAAGACTCTTTTGACTTTAAAACGGGTTTGATTTCTACAATACTAAATAGTATCAATAGTAAAGCGAATTGTTGCCCAAAAAGGCTAAAGTTAGTAATTAATTTGTTATGTTAGTATTTTGTTCCTCACCTAAGTTTGAACTTGAGTCCTCCACTTCTTTAACCCTTACCTCAAACCAATCAAGTTACTCACCCACCCGTAATCAATAATAAGCTTCTTTAAAGCAAAAAAAACACCCCAATTTATTTAATCTCAAACCCCGATGATCCTCGCAATCAAAATTAGGAATAGTAACATTTGTCAATAAGGCAACCAACTATCGATAATTATGTAAAATAATAGAATGAATTTTTCAATTATCGTCTTGACTGAAATGATTGACAATCGCTCATTAATGAAATTGCATATCGTTATTAATTATTTATTTAATGAATATTATTTAAATTTTATTTTGACAGTGGTGCTATTGTGTTTATTGCGAAGAGTTGTTGTTTGTATGCGTCAAGTCAAACACTACCCAACATCAAGTTAGTATTTAGTGCATTTTAAATATAGATTAGTAGTTTATATAATTATAATTAAAAAAATATATATATGGTTATAAAATATTTTTAGACTTAATATTTAATTTTTGAATGTAGAATATATTATTTTTAAAATTGGGTATAATATTACTTTTAAACTTTAATATTAGTAAGATTTGTTAAAAAAAGTACTAGTAAAATATTTAATTTGTGAAATTTATACTAAAATTAAAATGAAGTTATTTTTTAAAATGTTGATGACGTGTAATTTTTTTATTATAGTTATTTTTGGTATTATGATTTATTATGTTAGTAAAATAGAATTTTATTAAGAAATTGTAATTTTTTTAGCAACAAAATAATACTTATGAAAAAAATTATAATAATGATCTAATTATAAAATATGTAATATTATAAATATAAATTATTTTTATATTATTTTTAAAATACATAAAAAGTTCATCATTCAAAATGTTAGTAGATTTGTCCAAAAAAAAATTAAAAGTTATGTTGTTTACTTAATATTTGATAAATAAAAATATGAAACAAATGTAAAACTTATTGATTTTAAATTAACTATTTAAAAAAAATATATTATTAAAATTAATGATATTAATATTTGTTTTTAGTCATTAGACCGAGTTATAGTTGTGTTCGTACAAAAATTTATATACTTTTACCTTCTTTATTTTTGTTTATAAGGACTTATTTTATGAAAAAGTTCATTAAACAAATTTTTGAAAAAGTTTATAAAAAAGTTCTCTATTTTTAATTTATATATATATATATATATATATATATTCTCTATTATTATTTATTATATTGTTTGTAAATGCTCCCTTAATTTACATATAAAGTATGTCATAATTTATTATTTAGTAATTTGTAGATATTAATAAAAAAAATAATGCTTTTGAAAAATAAAATAATTTATATATAAAACATCGACTATTGGTGGTGTACTTAAAACAAATTGTAATTTCAAATCATGTTGGCTCTAATATATTTAAACAATATTTGCTATATTTATATTTGATTTGAATGAATTTATTATACATTATTATTTAATTAATGTTTTATTTTATTTAGTAGTAATAATTTAATTAATATTAAGATTATATTTTTATTTTTATATATAATATTTATTTTAATTTTAATTTTAAAATTATATTAATATTATTTTTTTAAATATAATATTATTTTTTAATATTAAATTCAAATTTTATAAAATTAATTTTTTTTAATAATGTCAGGCATATTTTATGGCCAGTTTTGGCCGCCACAAGCAGTTTTGGCCGCCACAAATCAAAGTAAGCAGTTTTGGCCGCCACAAATCACAAGTAGCAGTTTTGGCTACCACAAAGATATAAATCACAGTTAATTCTACATGTAGAATGTTATCAATTGTTATATCTCACAACTGAATCAATACACAATACAAGCAAAAATGTGTAATAAGGAAGCCTCAGAGATCTTGGTGGTTAAGAATCATCAAATGAAGGAATCTCCATCAAGAGTAGCAAATATTGTATAGCATCACAGGCTCAATCCTCAAAACACTAAAATTTAGATAAAATATTATAAAATACAGTTAAACATACAAACAAAAGTTTGTCCATGATGTGGTCAGAAGTAGCTGATTTTAATATCATATATGAATAATATCAATGATATTCCGTCAAATTTATCATCCTTCAACATCATATAAGAAATAGTAAAATTAAAAATACAATATAATTGTATATTGTATTCAAACAAAACATAAATATTGCGTAATGATAAGAGCAGACAAATTATTCAGAACAAAATAAAAATGAAAAAATTGGAATAAAAGGGCTCAGAGAGTTGCTTTATGTGCTCAACAATGAATCTTACGATTCATCTCATACAAGAGGTGTCAGAATATACAGCACTCATCATCATCACCATTTTTCAAACAGAAATTAGACAAAAACTAAAATGAATTTTGAATGAAAAAATAAAACGGAAAATGGCTGCCGCTACAACTATGAAACTGAATGCGTATTGGATTTTGAAAAGTTCAAATAGGCTTGCGGCTTTTATAGAGTTTTTGTTAGGGTTATTTTTAGTTTAGAAAATACGCTATACGTTTTGGGCTTTTACAGGCCGGGTCTTATTGTTAAAAAAAGGATCGCAAATTATTTTTGAAAATTTTAGCACGTACCCTCGCTGTTGTACCCATACATCTAAAATATTTTTAAGATATCAATTTTATTCTTGAAATATTTTACTATTTTACAAATTAAATTCACTTTTTTATATATAAAATTTCTCATCCAGAAGGTTGAAAATGTAATATTTGTCGGTACAGAAGATTGAAAAAGTGTGTATCAAATTTTTTTAAATGTTTAAAAAGTTAAAAATGTAAACTACCGGAAAACTTTTCATAAATTTTCCGATAAACTTTTCTCAATATCTCAAGTACACGTCTACTTTTAAAAAAAAAAAAAATTATTTTGTTTATTTATATAAATTTTAACAAATTTGAATAAATCGCTACTATTATGTGATAAAATATGTGTCGATACTATCAACATTTTTGACATAGATCAGGTATAAATAATTATAATTAATATTAATATTGTAAAAAAAATTAATGTGATTAATTATTATAATTTATTTTATATTTTACTTCAAATCACAAGAAGTTGTTGTGAATTGGGTTAGGGAAATTGGTATCAAATGAATTTGGGAGATTGTATCAAATGGGTTAGGGAGATTGGTATCAAAAGTAGAGTGATAGTTATCATCACTAGATTAGATAAAGAGACATGAGAGATAGGGAGGAGAAATAAATTAATATTAGATTGTGATAAATGAAGAAAATACAAACGTGTTAATAGTTAAACTCGAAGTTCAACAAAAAAGTGTGGCTGTCCTTTCAAGCTTAGATCAAAACCATTAAAAGATAATTTAGGATAGACAGTTAAAATAATTTGTGGATCAAAACCATTAAATGTGTTAATTTTCTTTGTCGATTTCATATCGACAAAAATATTGAATCAAAATACAAGCAATATGTCTTAAAGGATAGACAAAAGTTAGTATTGAATATGTGAAAAAATATTATGTATTGTAATGATGAAAAATAGTACATTATGTGTTTGCACATGTTTGAACAAGCATGTGTTGATAATCAAATGTTTGTTGATTATGTGAAAGAAACTTGGTTGACTCCTTACAAGTAAATGTTTGTTGAAGCATGAACTAATCGAGTGATGCATTTGGGGAACACAGCGACTAACATGTATGTCATGTCACTATAAAACATGGAATTTGTAATTTAACTATATATTTTTGGATTGTTCCATGGTGACAATTTACATGTAATGATAGGGTTGAGTTTCTCATTGGAAACTAAAGTTAATGTTCGAACACAACATGAGTGATATGTGTAAATGTTGGGAGGCTATGAACAACATGATAAGGTTGCAACTTAAAAATTAATGTGATAGCAGATGAAAATTGTGGCTATCAGACTATTTGCATCATTGGTTGAAAATGATAAAGAGTCTTGGTCTTTGGTACACCATAGTTTAAACTAGAAGATTGTTTCTCATATAAGTTCATATGATATATTGTTCTCATGACGCATTAGAGAAATCAGTGATTCTTTGAAGATAACAAGTTTGAGTATTCAACCCTTAGATAAATGGATGTTCATATGTGTTATGGGTTATATTATAGCAACAACATATAATATTATTCTAATCATGTTTGGTAAAACATTTTTTATGATTTTCTTTCCTATGAAGGGTTCACATTGAAAATCGACAACTAATGATCGTATTATATATATATTAGTTTTGTCGACTCAAGTCATTGAGTTTAGGTAAAATAATGTTATTTTTTAAGTAGTACTATTTTTTTAATCATATTTTTAATGATTGTCTTTCATGTGAAGGGTTCACATTGAAGATCGACAACTAATGATCGTATTATATATATTAGTTTTGTCGACTCAAGTCATTGGGTTTAGGTAAAATAATGTTATTTTTTAAAGTAGTACTTATTTTTTTTTAAGCATAAAATTATTTATTATTTCAATCAACTTTATAGTTAAAGATGAAAGACTAATTTCCAATGTCAAACATTGCACCAAGTTGAAAGAAATTTTGCACCGAGGCAACTTCTTGGTCAATAACATATACAGTACACCTACAACAGTGTGGTATTTCTTAGGCAATATGACACATGTTACACAAGATCCACCGAAATAACTCATAGATACAATGTCATTAGATCAAAATTGATTTTGCATGAACTACAATACTTTAAAACTTATATAAAATCACTTGTTATTAATGCATTTTGGTTACTACTTTTTGTTATATTTTATCTTGTATTTTGTTTAGTTGTTAACTTATGTTGTTTATCACAAATAAAATAATAAAATAACATTAGAAATTACAAACACGATGTTCATCAAATAAAGTAATAATATAAAGTAATGAAATAACAATAAAACAACATCAAAAACTACAAAAACGTTATTCATCATAAATAACAGTATATAACTACTAACAAGTGTTATGAAACGCTAAATATAAAGCTCTATAAAAGTAATTATACATGTCATCATCTGTATTAGCACCATATACCTCCAACCCCCGCTGTAAAAGATCAACCACCTACTGTAGTGTAGATGACTATGAACTACAAGTTTGTGCAGCGGTGGTCGGGACATTAAAATTTGGAAAATAGAGTACACCATATGGTCGCACTAAAAGTGGATGGGATACCTTGTAAACCACTCCAACTATCCATCCTGACACTCAAATGGATATGTAGCTGAATGTTAAATATGATATAGTTTAGTGACAGAGACCATATATCCCATCAATTCCACATTTGCATTAGATAATCTAGAAAGAACTAGAGGTGGTGATGGTGGAATATGTTGAATATATCAAAATGGTCTCAAACACCTCTCTGGTAAATATGTCACTATTATGATGCAAAACCGGAGGTGGCTGGTGTATAATATGATATCATCAAAGGGAATGACATCCCTACGATTCTCCCGTAATCTCCATATGACGTCAACATGTGTCAGTGCATCTATCATATGTCTATACTCAGAGATTTTGTAGTTGCCTTATTTATAGCTCCATCTATTCATTAAGCCAACGCATTACACGTCAGCACCTGGTTACCTCTTTTACAAATATTTGAAAAATATTAGTAAATCCAACATTGTTTTAAATAAAAATAAATTAATTAAAATCATAACAATTAATGATAAACATAAAAATTAATAAATAAAAATCATAGCAATTAATGATAAACATACAAATTAATAAATAAAAATCATAACAATTAATAAATAATCATCATAAATATTTAATACATGCAATAGAGACATATACCCACCCAATTGCTTGATGTTGTAACAACTGACATCTCAGAGGTAGTCGTAAAGGACTACGAGTGCAACCGTACCTCAGACATATCTATCGGTACCTTCCAAATATCTAAAATATGAGAGGTACTTTGCATCAACTGATGTATGACTCTTATCTACGAAAATAGTATTCCCTACCAAATTAAACAAATACATCCTAACAACACAATGAAATATCTTTGTTGCACATTGTCTTTTGAATATCTCTTTCAACCAATCCAACTTGTAGTGCGCACACATTGTCTTTCTCGTTTCCTCCTATATCTCATCAGCCGACACCCATGATAAAGTTATGGTAAGATTACATGTCATTGTTTTATCTAGATCGGGTGGTGGACTCTATAAATCACCTATAATATGAATGTCTAATAGATTTGCAACATCTTCCAAAGTAATCGTCATTTTACCAAATAAAATATGAAATGATGAAGTATCATAGTGTCATCTCTTTACAAATGCAGAAATCAGGTTGTTGTCAGCCAGCTTCAGACTACCCCATCATAGTGGAGCTAATCCAGACAAATTCATTCACGTCTTTATAACTCGCGGGAATACTTGTAGAGTAAATTGTTGCAGCTTCTTTCCATGAGCAACTATTCTCAACATTAGTTGTTCCTGCGTACAAAAAAAATATATAACATTAAAATTAAATATAGAGCAAAAATAATAATTAAGATGAATATTTTTAATGCATCATAAATAATAATTAATTTAACATACATGACCAAACCACAATCTGGGAGAAACATGATACTGGTATCATGTAAGGACATACATATCATATGGTCATCTAGGATACCGTGTAAGCTCCATCTTTTGTTGTACAACCTCCTCCTCCTATATAGCCTCAACGTACACAACAACACCAGGGTCCTCTATGATATTGTGTAAGTTTCCCCTATTGTACAGATCCCTCCTGCATATGATCCTCATGTTGTACATCCTCCTCCTCCTAATGTATAGCCTTATTTGCACAACAACATCACCCTCTGGGTTAATAGGTATATGACTTTGCTCTCCTTCATCATCGTCTTCCACTATAAATTACAGTCTCATCTGGGATATTGTGGGTCGAATCTTTTTCAGAAGAGC
>NC_021166.2:51232993-51234165 GCF_000331145.2 Cicer arietinum
AAGAGCGTCCATCATAGATGAGGAAGTATCAACATCACGTGTTATCTGTACTATCTTGTTGTCTCGTCCTTTAGTACCAACATCCATTAAATTAAATAAAAAGAATTAAAAAATAAAAATAATTAAAAGGAATAAAAAGTTTCCAGAAAACTTGTGGTTTTATGTTTTTCAGTAGTTACCGAAAAACTTTATTAAGTTTTTTCGATAAAGAGGTGTGTTCTAGAAATATTAAAAAAAGTTTTTCGGTAGTTCTAAAAAACTTCAAACAATGTTTTCCGGTTAAGAGGTCTGTATCAGAAAATTTAAAAAAAAGTTTTCTGGTAAAAAAGATAATTGTGGCACTCACTTGTGTATGAAAAAATTGAAATGATATGATGAGTGAAGATGATAACTTTTAATATTTATATAGAGATAAATTTGTCAATTCATCACATTTATGGGGTATGAGTCTAATATGAAAGATACATGGTAAAATTTCCTTTATTCGCCCTTCAATATACTACAAAAGTTTGGATCTGATAATTTTTAAACATAGAGTTAAATTTGTTGGATTTTGATCCGTTAATTCCTAATTTTAACATAATTAATAATTCAACAATGTTCATACAATGCATGATAAATCTAATATTTGAATTGAGCAAGATTTCAGGAACCATAATCAAACCCTACACACTTGGATCAAATTGCTTGGAACACAAGAAATCAACAAAAGTTGAATTCTGAATCTGTAAATCGATTGGGAAATCGATTTCATAACAAGGGTGTAAGGAAATCTTAAGTGTTTGTGAATGTGCAATCGATTAGGTAATCGATTAGATCAATTAAAAATGAAAAATGCACAAGTCAGTAGCCTCTGATTTGGAGAAAATCGATTGGTAAATCGATTGAACATTTCACAAATCAAACCTGATGGTAACACATCGATTGATGAATCGATTGAATGAGTCACAGTGGCACTCCAGTACTGAGGGAATCGATTGGCAAATCGATTGACAAAGTATCATTTGAAAAATGACCTCACCTGTGACAAATACAATCGATTGGACAATCAATTGTTAACACTTTCAATTTTGATAAAGTTTGGTTGCAATCGATTGGGAAATCGATTGAACTAAACACCAGGTAAAAACTTTTCAGGAACATGCCACCAAAGCGATTGACAAATCGATTGA
>NC_021166.2:51242069-51245936 GCF_000331145.2 Cicer arietinum
TGGATGCTTATATTGTTTTGATTTTTCTGATATTGACAAATACATGCTCTAACAATTGTTAATTAATGTATGTTGTATTAATATGATCTGATCTGATATGTTCTGATACATGCTCTGCTCTGATCTGATCATTCAACAATAATTTTATAATGCAATTAAATGTTAATCTGAAACTGCTCAAGTTACAATTTGGTTGAATTGTCAATTATGCCAAAAAGGGGGAGATTGTTGGATTTTGATCCTTTGATTCCTAATTTTGACATAATTAATAATTCAACAATGTTCTTACAATGCATGATAAATCTAATGTTTGAATTGAGCAAGATTTCAGGAACCATAATCAAATCCTACACACTTGGATCAAATAGCTTGGAACACAAGAAATCAACAAAAGTTGAATTCTGAATATGTAAATCGATTGGGAAATCGATTTCATAACAAGGGTGTAAGGAAATCTTAAGTGTTTGTGAATGTGCAATCGATTAGGCAATCGATTAGATTAATTAAAAATGAAAAATGCACAAGTCAGTAGCCTCTGATTTGGAGAAAATCGATTGGTAAATCGATTGAACATTTCACAAATCAAACCTGATGGTAACACATCGATTGGTAAATCGATTGAATGAGTCACAGTGGCACTCCAGTGCTGAGGGAATCGATTGGCAAATCGATTGATAAAATATCATTTGAAAAATGACCTCACCTGTGACAAATACAATCGATTGGACAATCAATTGTTAACACTTTCAATTTTGATTAAGTTTGGTTGCAATCGATTGGGAAATCGATTGAACTAAACACCAGGTAAAAACTTTTCAGGAACATGCCACCAAATCGATTGACAAGTCGATTGATGTCAAATAGCTGAGTCTCTGTTTTGAAACCAATCGATTGGCAAATCGATTGATATTAAAACTGAATCACTATTTTGAATCACATCGATTGACAAGTCGATTGATAACAAGTAGCTGAGCCACTGTTTTGAAAATAATCGATTGGCAAATCGATTGATATTAAAACTGAGTCACTATTTTTTGAATCACATCGATTGACAAATCGATTGACATCAAAAACCTGAGCCACTGTTTTGAAAACAATCGATTGGCAAATCGATTGAAATAAACTTGTTGAAAACACAGTGAACTCAGAAGTTTGGCAAATCGATTGAGTAATCGATTGAAAATAGTTTTATCAAAACAGATTCCCAGAAATCGATTAGGCAATCGATTTATACAGGTCTGGACATGTTCTGCTGAAAAGTGTTGTTTTAAAGAATCGATTGGTAAATCGATTAGCTTGTATAGTTTCAAGATTAAAGAAAACCAAGATCGCGATAATCGATTGGCAAATCGATTTAGCTCATTTTATAACTTTACAAAATCGATTGGGAAATCGATTTCGTAAGTGGTTTTTCAGAAACTATATAAGATGTCTTTCAATCTTTATTCTAACAACTTCTTAGAACTTTAACACAACATTTTCATAACTTTCATAATTTCTCACAACGCTCTTAGCTGTTCATAACAACAAACTAACAACTTCATAATTGTGATTACAGATCTCAATACAGTTTGTTGACAATCTAAGAGAAATGATAATGTGCTCAAGAACAATCCATGAATATCCAGATTTGTGAAGAGCAACATTCATAAAGATTGAAGACCCTTTTGTTTTACAATCTTTTATTCTTTCTGTAATAATTCTTTGAACGAAATAGAACGCAAGAAAAGCCAGCTCGAAACTGGTGGCTACTTTCTTGGTTGAGAGGACTCAACAAGAAAGAGTCGCACTTTGATTCCGTGATAGGCTGCTGAGTGTCTTCAAGGATCAGAGGGTATTCAATAGGAAAGATATAATTAGAGATTGATAGGTTTCAGGGAGGAAACTGGAAAATCTTTGTAATTGATTCTTTCTATTGAAGGAGAAGAAAATCTGAAATCCGATTGGATTTTCAGGACTGGACGTAGGTTGTTGTGGAACAACCGAACCAGGATAAATCTCTGTGTCTTCTTCTCTAACTCTCTCTCTTTAATTTTCTATATTGCTAACTTTGCATGCCTCAAAATTTAATTTCCGCTGTGCGCTTGATACAGATTAATTTGGTAACGAAAACTGATATATTTTCTTTATTGCGAGGTCACTGATACCAACAAAATTAGCATCCATAATTTTCTTTTTACATAGATATTACATATTACTTTGCTTCTTAGGTTGGAAATGGGTGGAACAAACAAAAAAATCAATCACATATTAAAAAAAAAAAAACAAATGATTAATGAAAAATCAATTTATAAGCATATCTTGGAAAAAAATCACATATCATTGAAAAAAAATTCAATTTTTGAACAAATGATTAATGAAATATGAAGTTTTTAACACTTAAAAATTGATATTTAATCCATCTTTTGTTAAAAAATTCTTAAAATTTGTGAGAGAAATTTTTATTTATTTTACTTAAATAAAGATAACCATTGATTCAAATTGTAGAATAAAAACGGTTTCAATAGTGATTCTAGAACAAAATATTTAATCACCTCCACTTTAATGGAGAAAGAAGAAGAGAACTAGGATTTGAGATTTGGGAGAGGTTGCCATTATAATGTACTAAACATGTATGGAAAAAAATCATTTAAATTTGATTGATTTGAAAACCTATTTTAATTTTTCTTTAAGTGTGCTAGCATATCATAATGTAAACTTCATAGTTTATATTGCAATACTAGATTTGTTGATGTTATTCTTTTATTTTTCTCTTGCTTATTGAAAGATATTTTCATAAAAGTCATCATGACAGTGTCTTGTGGTTGTATTGTTAAGAAGCACTCTACCATTATAAATATTCCCTCTGTATTGGGGCAATTTGTATGTTCAAGTTCAACATACACTACAAGAAAAACACTATTTTGTGGTCAACTTTATAAATATTTTGTGGCCGAATAAAACCCTCACAAATTAGTGACCGAAAAAGCCCTCACAAATACCAAAATTGAAATTGGTCTTTATTTGTGGCTGAAAAAGCCCTCACAAATTTGTAAACATTTAACTGGATTTTGTGGCTGCCTAAGCCCTCACAAAATCACAACGTTGTGATTTTGTGAGGGCTTAGGCAGCCACAAATTCCAGTTAAATATTTAAAAATTTGTGAGGGCTTTTTCAGCCACAAATAAAGACCAATTTCAATTTTGACATTTGTGAGGGCTTTTTCGGTCACTAATTTGTGAGGGTTTTATTCGGCCACAAAATATTTATAAAGTTGGCCACAAAATGATGTTTTTCTTGTAGTGTTTTTATGTACTCATGACTTTTGTTCTTTTAATTTGTATTTCCTTTATTTATGATATTCTAAGAGCTTTTAGAAAAAAAATGGATTGATGTTGTTATAATAGGTTGGGCAAGCACAAAAATCATAGAAGCATCATTTATGTAAGTAACCCTAAAACAAACAACGACCGTGGCTAGTTTGAATCTATTCGTATAAATGATTTTGTGTATTTTTTATTTATAGGTTATTTGAAGTTTGATATACTTGAAGCCCGGTTTAGACTTTCAAATTTATTTGTCAACAACTTTAGTTTGGCAAGTTCTTTGTCTCCTTATAAAGGTGGAAACATGAGAAATAAGGTTGAATTGTGTTTGACTAAATTGAATTCTTTTTGTTAATTTAGTTAAAACTAGTTCGAGTTTGGTGACTTACTTATAATAAAAGTAGTAGCAATCGAGTTAAGTGATCAGAGGCAAAACAAGAAATGCAAAACACTTGACCCTACAAAAGTATTCTCAAAACAACCTGACACTAACAAACTTTTAAAGGAACACAAACACACTGACTCTACAAGCCAAGTCTTCTCAACACAACCTGAAAACCTA
>NC_021166.2:51251271-51285575 GCF_000331145.2 Cicer arietinum
TATATTAATTATTATATATTAATTAGACCTATAAATTATTATATATTAATTATTAACTATTTTATTTTTTTATTTTTTTATTTTTAATATAGGAACAACTTCAACAAATCATGAAAGAATGGAATGATCATCAAGCTACTCTTCCTCCTGCTCAGTGAGCTGGTCCAGTGCAGCGGAAACAATATGAGACCGCAAGTTTTATGCACATCAGTGGTGGCAAGTACAAAGGGCGTGTGCTGGGTGCCGGTAGTTTATCATCAACCTTTGTGAAAGGTCCAACCGGCTATATTCAGACTGAGACGTCTTCTTCTTATGCTAGTACGGATCGATCTCATCGTCCGTCGATAGATAATCTTGACCAGTTAAAGAAGCAATGGGCAAGTGAGCAAGAAAAAAAGACACAACAGCTGATACAAGCCGCAATTGATAAATTGAATGAGGAATGGAAACAAAAGTTTCAAGAGCAGCATCATCAGTTTCAGCAGCAACAGCAATTTCAACAACAACAATTTTCATTTCCTTCTGTGTTTCATCAGCAGTTCCCGCCTCGGCCGCAATACTTGCATCAACAACCACTATTCCAGCAGCAACAAAATTACTCTCAATACTCCCAGCAGCAGCAACCGCCTCCAAATTTCCAACAGCAACACCAGGATCCTCCGAACTCTGCCTTCCAGCAACAGCAGCAGCCGCCAATGTTTCAGCAACAACAATATTTTCATAATTATCAGTATGTTCCGTCCTCTTCACATCAACTTCCTCAACCTCAACAAGATCATCAAACTGCATACCGACCAACTATGCCAACAGCTGGGTTGATCAGACCAGATTTAAATCAACCTCAACCAGCTAGGGCTCCTCATTCGACTAGTGGTGGTGCCATTGAAGATGAAATTCAATTTCAAACCATGATGTCTCCTCCAACACAAATTAATAATACTTTTGAGGGACTTCTTTCGTCGGGTAACATGGCAGGAAATAATGATGGTGTGAGTGGAGCTGATCAGATGAATTATTATGAGAATTAATGTCATTTGAATAATCTCATAATTTATTTTTGGGTTGTATGAACACATATTAATTATGTTGTCTTAGTTAATTATTGTGTGTTTAATTTTGGGTTTGTAAGACATTATTTATAAATTTTGGGTTTGTAAGACATTATTTGTTAATTTTGGAATGCATGTTTTATTTGATTTTGTGGTAATTACTTTAATTATTATTAATATTATATTTTTATATATAATATTTATTTTAATTTTAATATTTAATTTAAATTTAAATTTTATTTAAATTTAAATTTTGTTTTATTTGTAATTTAAATTAATCTTTAATTATAATTATAATTTAAATATTTTATTTTAAATTTAATTTTAATTTTTAATTATATTCAGATTAGTTTATTATATATTAAATTTATTTTATAATGATATTATATTTTAAATTTAATTATAATTTTAATTTAATTATAATATTAATTTAATTACAATTTAAATTTAAATTTTAAATTTATATTTATATTAATTTATTATATATAAAATTATAATACATAATTAATTTTGAATTTAAAAAAATTAATTTCTTAATATACGTAATATTTTGTGGCGGCCTAAGCCCTCACAAAATATTTATTTTTTAATTTGGAGGTAATTTGTGGCGGCCTAAGCCCTCACAAAGGAGGGATTTTGTGGCGGCCTGTGCCCTCACAAATGCTGAATTTTTTAAAATCAGTCTGTCCTTTGTGGCGGCCTATGCCCTCACAAAGGCAGCCTTTTGTGGCTGCAAAAGTCCTCACAAATGCCAACGTGTTTTCCACACTTTGTGGCTGCAAAAGCCCTCACAAAAGTTTGTCACCAGCTTATTTGTGGTTGCCTTAGGCCGCCACAAATAGTCCCTTTGTGGCTGCTTTTTGCCCTCACAAATTCCTTGTTTTCTTGTAGTGATATAAAATAATTAGAATTCCTCGTCAAAATGTGAATAAGGCACAACACATGACAGCAATAGTTTCATACAAGTTTATGAGATTTTGGTGTCACATTGTATGTGTTATTGAATATACTACTCTCACCCCAAATTAGCCATATTTAAGTTACCACATACAAAATAATGTTTATTAGGAAAATAAAGTGAGTTTGATTCTCAAAACACTGCAGTCTAAATCAAATGACAGAAATAAGAAGTGATTAAAGTTGTGGACCAAATCAGATATGTTATAAACTAGCCCCAAACACAGAGATAATCAAGACAAGTTGACAGCAAATAGTTTGTTTAGACTACAAAAACAAATAATTATTCATTCCTCCAAAAAGGAAGAAAATTTTCCTTATAAATTATAATTTTCGTAAAAATTGACCCTCCTTCAACCCCAATTTCCTCAAATTTTTTAGTACTTAAATTAAACAAGGCTAGCTCATTGTCTTGCTTAATGAAAATTAAATTATTCTTCTTCTCTGCTCCAATAGAACGCCTAACATAAGTTAAGGGTCCTACAACAAAAAGTTTAGTCCATGATTCCTTGATACTCAGTTCACCCAAAATCCATATGTCAAAATAATCTGTTTCTTCATAATTACAAATGAAAACAACATATCCATTCAATGCCATAAGGTTATATTCAATCCTTTTAGATATCACATATGTTTCTAAAGGTAATTTTGTTGCCATGAATTTCTCATTGCTAAAGTCAAACGACAACATATCTGTTTCTAACCCAAACCAATGGCACGGGCCATTCAAGTTCACCTGAGACTTAATTATCCAAGGAGTATGCACATTATCAATCCCATCGAGTTTCCTCGAAGAGTTACTTCTGAGACTATATATCTGCCAAAAAATGTCATATATCAACTCTTGAGGTCCCTCATAGAACATGTCATACAAAAGTTCATGTTGAAACCCAAACTTATCGATCTTCCAAATAGAGCCATCATCGTCAGGCAGATAAATGTGTGTTTTTATAGAACCTTTGGCATACCTAACATTCTGAATTAGCTTATAGTCATATCTAACACTGTCATGACCAAATGCATAAGGAGGCTGATTTATCCTGGTGTGCTTATATAGTTGAAGGTTAGCATGAATGACCTTAAAATCCCTAGTAGCAGGATTCTACAATAGTCCGTACAATGCATCACAATAGTAAAATTCGATTATTGGTGAACTTTCATTTAGAAGGAGACATGTGGTGTCATCCTCCTCGTCATGTTTGGATAAGAAATTGGAGCGGAACAAATTCATGAAATAAGGGTTTTGGAATAAAAGAGACCATGATTTTTTAGCACATGTGAATCATTTGAGTGATTTAATAGATAATTTGGAGAGAATGGAGAAAACAATATCTTCGGGTACATGCGAAGTAACCATGACATGAATTGAAATATATATCTCATGATGAGAAGGAGAAGAAGAAATCAAAACCAAAAGTTGCAAAGTTAAAAATATTTCTCACTTTTTTTCTTAATACTACTATATACTATATTAAATTAAATATTATTAAGTCATTTTCTTAATATAATTTGATTGTGATACAATGAATATTAGAGTCGACTAAAGAATAACACATATAAAAAATGAAAGCCACCCCATCCAAATATGAAAGGTCCATCTCTGATCTAGTACTCAAATATAATTGGGTGGTGTGGTGCCATATATCACAATCTCACTATATGATTAGACCACTCAATTTGTAAAATGAAACACATCAAAAGTCACTCTAAAATTATTCACAATTGAATGAAAGAGTCAATTTTAGAAGTTAATAGCAAACAAATCTTGCCGTCCAAGGTGTACCGAAGAATGGAGAATGAAGATGTATATCAAAGTTCACATATGTACATTGAATCTAAGAAACATTGATACACACCAATAACAAATTAAAAAAATAAATAAATTAAATAAGATAATTTGTAGATGTCTAACACAAGATACATGTTCAACTAAAGTGTTAGTGATACATAGAACTGAAACACAAAAGGCATAAAAATTAAGAAAATTAAAGTAGCTTTATGCTAACTGAAAGAACAAATTGTGTAATACAATTTATCACATTTATAGAGTTATGAAATGCTCAAAATCCTAACTACTTGACATTAAGACAATTGAACATAAAACTAAGCACAACAAATACAAAATATTATTTGAAGTTTGCTAAATCTCTGCTTATCGTGGCATACAATCACCATTCAATTTAAAAACAACTCAAAGCAAGTTTAAACTAAGAATCCTCATTTAAACGAAATAAAAAATTCGTGGATGTGTGATTGAAATAGAGAAATCATCGTAACTTCAAAAAAAATTCCATGTTCAAGGATTAGCAACTGGCCTCAAATTTTTAGGGACTTAAAAAAAATTATATATATAAAAGTGAAGTGTTTGACATATAGAGGGAAAAAAATTATATATATATATAAAAGTGAAGCGCTTGACAACCAGAAATGGAAAACGTTATTTCATCACATTTATTGACGATTTATCTGACTATACTTTTGTATATCTAATGAAAAATAAAAGTGAAGCGCTTGACATGTTTAAGATATTTGTAACTGAAATTGAAAATCAATTTAGTAAAAAGATTAAGAGGTTTCATAGTGATAGAGGAACAAAGTATGATTCCAGTTTATTTAATGAGTTTTATAAAACCCAGGGAATGAATGGTAAAGCTGAAACTATTGCACCGTATTCACCTGAAATGAATGGTAAAGCTGAAAGAAAGAATAGAACTCTTATTAAATTAGTTGTTGCTATTATGCTTAACTCTGGTGTTACATCTCATTGGTAGGGGAAAATTATTTTGACTGTTTGCTATGTTTTGAATAGAGTTCCTAAATCTAAAAACAAAACATTTCCTTATGAGATAATGAAGAAAAGACAATCCAACTTGTCTTATCTATGAACATGGGGTTGTCTGGCTTATGTCAGAATTTCCGATCCCAAGCGAATTAAACTTGCTAGTAGAGCCTATGAATGTGTATTCATTGGGTATGCAGTAAACAGTAAAACATATAGGTTTTATGACCTAAATGCGAAAGTGATCATTGAGTCAAATGATGTTGACTTCTATAAAAATAAATTCCCTTTCAAATCGATAAATAGTAGGGGCAACAAACCTAGTCAAGTTCTTGTGACAAGAAGCACTAAAAGCAACAAACAGGACGAAACATAAACTCTACGGAGTAAGAACGTAATAGTTACTAAAGATTATGGACCCGAATATATGGCCTATAATTCAGAAGAGGATCCTACAAATTTTAAAGAAGCTATCTTATAATTGGATGCCGATTTATGACAAGTAGCTATAAAATATGAAATGAGTTCTCTAGAGTCTAACAAGACCAGACATTTAGTAGACTTGTCTCTTGGTTGCAAATCAATAGGTTATAAATGGATCTCGAAAAATAAACTAAAACTCGATGGAACTGTTGATAAATACAAGGCACGCCTTGTAGCCATAGGTTTTAGACAAAGAGAAAATATATATTTCTTCGACACTTTATCACCAGCCACTAGAATAACATCCATGAGGTTGCTCATATCACTTGCAGCTATTCATAACCTGGTGATACACCAGATAGATGTCAAAACAACCTTTTAAAATGGTTGCCTAGAAGAAGAAATTTATATGGAACAACTTGAAGGTTTTGTAATTCATAGACAATAAGACAAAGTCTTTAAGTTAGATAAGTCATGTTTGGTGTTAAATAAGCTCTTAAGCAATGACATGAAAAATTTGATAACTTGATTATATCAAATGAGTTTAAAGTGAATGAAAATGACAAATGTATTTATTACAAATCTGAAATTGCACTATCATATGTCTCTATGTAGACGACTTACTCATATTTGGTTCAAACATTCATGTTGTAAATAATGTGAAATCATTGTTGAGTAACAACTTTGATATAAAAGACCTCAGGTAAGCAAGTGTAATCCTTGGAATCAAGATTACTAGGTTAGAAAAAGGAATTTCTTTGGATTAGTCTCACTATGTTGAAAAGACCCTAAAGAAATATACATACTTTGATTGTAAACATGATTGCACATCATATGATCCAAGTGTGAAACTTTTCAAGAACACTCGTGAAGGTGTTAGACAAACTGAATATGCGAACATCATTGGTAGCCTCAAGTATGCCATTGATTGCACTAGACCCGACCTTACATACGTCGTGGGATTGTTATGCAGGTTTACTAGTAGACCTAGTATGGAACATTGACACGCTATTGAAAGAGTCATGAGATACCTTAAAAGGACCATGAGTCTCGGATTACATTATCAAAGATTTCCTGTCGTCTTTGAAGGATATAGTGATGTTGATTGGAACACCTTATCAGATGACTCCAGAGCACTCAATGACTATATTTTCAGTATAATTGGTGGTGTTGTATCTTGAAAATCGAATAAACAGACAATACTGGCTCAGTCCACTATGGAATCTGAAATGATAGCACTAGTTACTACTAGTGAAGAAGCAAGTTGGTTTAGATGCTTGTTAGCTGAGATCCCTTTATGGGAAAAACCTTTGCCAATTGTGTTGATCCACTGTAATATTACCGCAGCTATTGAAAAGATTGAGAATTTTTATTACCACGGTAAGAGACGACAAATACTTTGTAAGCACAACACAGTTAGAGAATTACTTTCTAAAGGAGATGTTATAATGGATCATGTACGCACTGCTGAAAATTTGGCAGATCCTTTGACGAAATGATTAGCTAGAGAGAAAGTCCTAAGTGCATCCAAAAGGATGGGACTATTGCTTATAGATCAATGAATCACTTATGATGGTAACCCGACCTAAAAGACTGGAGATCCTAAGAATTAGGTTCAATGGGTAATAATAAGTCATAGTGATAAGAGATGAACATGTTATATTATATATGAGAGAAACATGATTCCTGAAGCGATAAAAGGATGAGATAATAGAAACTCTTAATGAGATCTATACTCTACGTGGAGTAGAGTATCTAGCTACAAGAGTACTCTTGATAGACTCGCCTATGTAAATGTGGAAGTGGGGTCACTTCCTGTGAAATTTGGAGGTAGAATTCCTAGAGCGTTCACTATATTGGGATACACGTGCAGGGTCATAAATGCATAAACTTTTGAGAATAAACCCAAATGAAAAGGTTGTGTGTGGGTTTGATGTCAAAGATAGAGTTCAAGACTACGAGTCACTCTTGTTGACTATGAATCTTTGTTATGCAAAGGTTCAAGTCAAAAGACATCTTTGCTTATGCAAAATCTTATAGAAGCTTTTGACGCTATTTCTGAAACCTTCTTTTTAAATTCAAGTGGGGGATTGTTGGAAATGATGATGATATTAATGGAAGATTATTGGAAATAATGATGACATTAATGAGAGCTAGTGTTGTTGTGAATTGAAAAATAAGAAAGTCCCACATAAGAGAGATATCACACACTAGTTGTGTTTATAAGATGGAGGTATAGAACTTGGGGTGTGCTCCTAGGGGTACTCCAATTTTGTAAAGGAGGAAGAATGCATGTAAAATTGACCACCAAACACGCGCGCGCTGTCACCTTCTATCCGGTCAGGCTTAAGCTTGGGTTTGAGCTAAGTGGTGTATTATTTTTTAGTATATGAAAAATTAATAAATTATTTATCTATTTCATATTAAATAAATGTTTGTATTTTTATCTCTTATTGATATGTTAATTGCGTAATTGCCCTCCACCCAAGTCAACATTCAATATTTGATCATGTCTTCCTTCATGAATTCGTGCATCTGTGTGCCCGGTCAAAATCCTAATCTTTGGTCTCGTGCATCTGTTATTGCCTAGTCAAAAACCTAGGTCAAAACCCTAAGTTTAGAGCGCACATTTTGGTGGTCAATCAGTTTGGAGCACACGTTTCTGAGGTCAAAAACTTGGAGCGCGCGTTTTGATGGATCCTTGGTTTTCTCTGATCCAGTTGCGAATTTCCTCTATAAATAGAGGATTTTCCTCAGTTGGAAAAACACACCAAAAGCTCTTTGAATCTGAGAGTTTTCTCTCTTCTCCCCCTTTCTTTCTCACTTCTTCTTTTTCTTTTGAGTGGTCTTAGTACCATATTACGAGTGGCAGTCATCTGACTACCATATTGATGGTGTAATTCTAGAACAACTTTATACGGTGCAGTAGAACTCCGATACATCGTTGTTTTATCCTGGGGACTTCGTGGTTAATAGTATACCTTGCACAAATTGATATTTTCGGTGACATAAATTGATTTTTAAAAGTTTTTCGAAACTCAAAAATAACAAAAAGAGACCATGATTTTTTGAATACATGTGAATTATTTGAGGAATTTAATAGACAATTTGCAAATTATTTACCAGATTATTTGTTATTACAGTCATGAATTAAATAGCTATATCTATCTCTTTCAAGGATGAGGAGAACATGAAGCAAATAACCAGTGATGTGAGCGCAATGCAAAGCAAACTGATTTTTTTTAGATCAATTAAAATCAGTTTCTCATTCTACTCTATCATTCATCCTTCAGAAAATCCTACGAGTGTGTAACTTCCCCACTTTCAAGAGATAACTATCATGGTTGGACGCTAAAGATGGAGAGAATTTTGATTATGAAGAACAAATTTAGGTTAATAATTTGTTGATGGAACGACTCTGGTTCCTGGTGCACTCTTGGATCACGAATTCAACTTCTCCTTTGATTGTAGAAAGTGCATTAAATGGTGAAGGTGATTTAATTTTTATCAGGTGGCCAAATAAATAAATAAATAATAAAATATATTTTTTAAAATTAATATATTAAATTTAATTTCATAGTAATTTTTATTTATATAAGATGTAAATTAAAACCGCTATACAAAAAAATTAATAATAACTATTTATGAAAATAGTGTTTGACTACGCCCTAAGACTTCAAATTTATCAAGTATTAATTATAGCTTTGATCTTCTATTTATACCAATTTGAAATTGGTCTCTTTATTTTTAAAATCGACAGTTTTCGTCACTCTATTAGATTTTTGAACTAAAAATGACGATTGAACGTATTTTAAATGATGTGAGATACAATTTCATGATATAAAATCATTTAGATGCATTACTTATTCATATTTCATTAATTAAATTATAAATATAAATAATTTTTAAAATTGAAAGTTAAATTTTTATGGCATTTATTCTGATTTTATAAAAATTTCTACTTATTGCAAAAAATAATATTGTTTAGGGTAGCCAAGGTTACTCGTGAACAAGAGGCTTCGCCCCTAAGCGTAGTGTTTATTGAAAACACATCAAATATGTGAAATGATTTATAGCACAGGTTATGTGTTGTTCGATTACATCAAGAAATTGCTAATTTGAAGCAGGGGTCACAAAGTGTTTCATTGAATTGAGATGACTTTGGGAAGAAATGGAGCAGTATAGACAATTTCCTCAATGTTCGTGTCCAATTGGTTGTTCTTGTGTGGCAATGAGAAATGCAAGGACTTTCAAACTCAAAGACAAAATAATCCAATTTCAAGTTTGAAGAAGATTGGTTTGAATTAACACTTGTTAACAATAAAAAGAGGAAGAAGAGAAACAACCACTCTAGGGTTTCATAACATAGAATGAACCAAAACTACAGTTAATAGGGTTACAATGAGTATATATATAAAATAAGAGAATTGTTTAGAATTGTCTAAAATACCCTTACTACTAATATATAATAATATTATCTAACATCTCCCCTCAAACTCACGATGCATTAACATGGAGCATCGAGAGTTTGTCAACTAAAAAAAAACGAAAACGTTTAATGGAATGCATCTTTGTGAACAAATCAACAATCTGTAAAGAAGAAGAGACAAACAATAGAATAATCATTCTATGATGAAGATGATGACGAGAGGGGTAACGAGGAGGATCAACAATCGCAGGAGGTGGTTGGACAGCCGGGGGGACAAGAGGGATGTCACCAAAGAAGAAGCAACAATCAAAGAGAAGAACCAAGCCAACAAAAAATCAAACCGAAAAAGGAGTGACAAAAAAAAAGGAGCAACAACCATATCAAAATCAACAGATAGGAACAACCAAATATGTAGCACCGCGAAACTAAATCCAAATAAACCAAGGAGCAACAACCATATCAAAATCAACAGATAGGAACCACCAAAGAAGTAGCACCACGAAACCAAATCCAAATAAACCAATGAGCAACAACCATATCAAATCAACAGATAGGAACCACCAAAGAAGTAGCACCACGAAACCAAATCCAAACAAACCAAACCAAATAGAACCAAACAAAACTAAATCATATCAAACCAAACTAAACAAAGAGAGAAGCAACAAAGCAAATCACTAGAGAGATTAGCAATCAAACAGAAGAAGCAACAGACAGAGCGACGACACAGAAGATCAAATTTTCAGCCTCATCCAAGTATCCAACCCTTCCTAGAAGGTCAATCATACAACCATAATGCTCAATCTGAGGCACAATTCCAAATCTCTCCATTTCTTTGAAGCATCTTCTTCCTTCCTCTACCAAACCACAATGGTTGCAAGCAGATAACACACTAGTCATTGTTATCTCATTCGGTTCAAATCCTTCCCGTAACATTGCTGCGAATACTTCTAACGCTTCCTTCGCACAACCATTGACACCATAACCATTTATCAAAGCATTCCACGACGATGTATCTTTTTCATTCATCTCCTCAAAAAGCAATTTAGCTTTTCCAATTTCCCCACATTTTGCATACATATCAACCAAAGCATACACATGAACATCTTCATCAAGTCGGTTCCTTTGCACAAACCCATGAATCCAAACACCCAAATCCAAAGAACTCAAATCAGCAACAGCAGGAAGAACACTCACAACCGTCACTTTATTCATTTCCACATCCAAACGTCCCCTCATTTCCCAAAACAACTTCAACGCATCGTGCGGTCGTCTATTCTCACAATATCCCCTAATCATCGCATTCCAACTAAGCACATTCTTGACAGGCATACAATCAAACATAACCCTAGCCGCCACAACATCATCATCCTCACAATAACCATGAACCATACTAGTCCAAGAAATAACATTCTTATCCTTCATCTTATCAAACAAATCCCTCGCCAAATCCATACACCCCATTTTCACATACCCATCAATCATAACATTAGAAGCAACAATATCTCTATCAGGCATAACATCAAAAAGCTTCCTGGCCTCACTCATATCCCCACACCTAGCAAACCCAACAATAACAGCAGTCCAAGAAACCAAACTTCTCACAAACATTTCAACCAAAGAAGTCCCAACATACAAATTAACACAAAACCCATTTTTCAAAACAACACAATGAACCTCCAAACCTTCTCTCAAAGCCATACAAATAATGAGACAAACACAATCACTGAGACAAAATAAATTAGGGATAACCTGGTGCTGTGCGAACACGATTTCTCCCCCTACAGACGTCGTTTTACCGATCCAACCGTTGAAGACGAAGACCTGAATGTTGTGAACCTTCTGTCCAAAAATCAGCCAAATCCAACGGTTAACGAATGCGCAATCGATGTTTTTGTGAGACTGATTTAACAAAATCGGGAACAAGGTTACTCTTCTCTTTTCTCTTTTGGTGGTTGCCTTTTCTATCAAAATAGTCTCTCTCTCTTCTCTACGGTAGATCCCAGGATGATAATTCTCAATCATCTCTTCATAACGATCAATCAAACTCCCCCAATAACCATGCAAATAATAATGATTCTCAAAGTAAACTTTACCACCCATTGTTCTTTTTAGCTCGGTTGGTTAGAGCGTCAAACCCTAATGGCTTGTGGAAAGGTTTATAGAACCCTAATAAATTCTTTTTTTTTACTGATCTACTAAAAATAAACGAAAAGCTACAAAGAAAGGGTAAAGCAGAATTAGGACACGGAAAATCTCACTGAATATTGGAATGTTAGAAAAGATAAACTATAATTATATTCCCTAATTGTTGGGAACTCGACAGCGGAATAGAGGCGGGATCGTTCAAGGAGGATCGAAATAGGCTCTAGATACCATGTTAACAAAGAAAAGAGAAAGCAAGAGGAACCAACCACTCTAGGGTTTCATAACATAGAATGAACCAAAACTACAGTTAATAGGGTTACAATGAGTATATATATAAAAGAAGAGAATTGTTTAGAATTGTCTAAAATACCCTTATTACTAATATATAATAATATTATCTAACAACACTGACATTGTTTGAATGCAAATGTTATTCCTTCTTCTATAGTTTGACATTTACTTTTAGGACATCTATCACATGATAGAAATGTTAGCATATACTTAAATACCTGATGCAAGACATAGTGCGTGTGATATATGCCACACGGCAAAACAAAAAAGATTGTCTTTTGAAATTAGTAATAGTAATGCTATTCATATCTTTGATTTGGTTCATTTAGATATTTGGGGACCATTTTTCACTGCCTTTGTACATAGTTACAAATATTTTTTTTACTATCTTGGATGATTGTAAGTCTATTATTGGATTAAATAAATACTTTTTTTAAAGAATATTATATTAGATACATATTGATAATTGTTATAAGAGATTGTAATGATTGAATGTTGTTATAATTTTTTTTTGTGATTGTGACAATGACTAAAATATACTATTTATAAAAGACAAATGATCAAAATGCATCAAAATAATGATAAAACGACCAAAATAAATATTAGGTAAAAGATAAATGACCAAAATTATATTTAAGTCTATTATATTTTATGTGCTTAATTGCAGTTTTAGTCTCCTTATTTATACCAATTCACGAAATCAGTCCTCATATTTTTAAATTTGACAGTTTTGATTATTCATTTTGATTTTTTTAACTAAAAAATAGCGATGTGACATATCTTAAATAATGTGACATATAATACAATAATACAGAATAATTCACATTCATGAAATCGCAATAAAACTATCTAAAAACTTAACTTTTAACTTCAATTTTTATTTTATTTTTTAATTTAATCAATGATATATAAATAATTAATACATTTAGATAGTTCTACGTCATGAAATCATATATCGCATCATTTAAAAAATGTCAAATCATAATTTTTTTAATTTAAAAATTTGATAAAAGAACAAAAACTGTCAATTTTTAAAATAGAGGAACCAATTTTATGAATTGATGAAAATAAAAGAACAAAAATCGCAATTAAATTTATTTTATATTCTCGTTATTTTGGTGGTAAAAATGGACAAATGAAAAAATGAAAAGAATTCTATCTCATGATGAAGTAATTTTGGAGGAAATTTGAGTGGGAGAAATCGTGGCATTTGATGTAAGTTTGAAATCAATATTCTATTTAATTAGACTAACAAAAGTTCTAGTCAACGTTGCCATTTTAATCTACAAACGTCCACATGGCAAGTGATTCATAATTTTTATTACATATGCATATATTGCGGTTCAAAAACAGAAGAAAAAAAACTATTATTTTTGTGAAAGACAAAAAAATAATTTTTTTTATCCCAATTTATTTTTATATAAAAATAAAAAAAAAATCATTTTTTTGTCATAAATTAATATGTCTTTCATATTTTATTTAGAGATCAAAATGAGTTGGTCTTCAAAGATGTGCTTCTATTTCTATTACCAAGACTTTACATAAGCTTAAAGAAATGTTGACTCATTGTTTCCTCCGCCAATTGAAGTTGAACAAATACAAAAAATGTTTTATACTTTCCCCAACCAATTGAAGTTGAACAAATACAGAGAATCATTCACTTTTTTGGACGTTTAATATTTCCACTAGTTCCCATTCCTATTTATCCATGTCAAAAACAAAGAGCCCGTCATGATCAAATTCAAACATGTGTCTCTATCATAATAAACTTTGGGTTAAAATATATTTTTAAGAGTTTTAATTAGGTCATCCGTCAAAAAAAGAAGTTTTAATTAGGTCTCTAGTATTTATTTTAGTTTCCGAGGTGATACAAATAATACACGGAGTTTAAAGAAAAAGAATCACATCGAAACCTAACATAAAAATAAAAATAAAGCTCGATAAATAATAATAAAAAATATTATTCAAGTGTTAATAGCATATAGTTAATTACTTTTCAATCAATGTTTTTTTGGGTAGGTTTATGTAGTTATATGAAAAATAAAACTCAAATATTTCCATCACAACAAACTCTCTTGGTTGTATTTTCAATTATTTATTTAGTAGTGAAAATGACAAAAGACTAATATTTTTGTTGATTATTTTTTTACTTAATAATAAATAGTATTATATATAAGGTCTAATTTAATAGAAAAATATCAATATTATTAAATTTGATATATGTCTCAAATTCGAATAAAAAATATTGCAATTAAATGCGAATATTTTTACCATAAATCCATGTGGGTTAGTATGATCTATTCCCACCTTTCTTCATAGGGTAATTAAATGTGAGATTGGAGATATTATTTTTCCATGTTTGTTACAAATTTATAATTATAATAATGTTGAGGCTTAAATACAATGTTACTCTTCATATTTTTATTAATTCATGAAATTGATTCTTTTATTTAAAATATGACGGTTTTGTTTTTTTATTTTAATTTTTTAACTAAAAAATAAAAATATGACACGCTTTTAATGATGTCACATACGATACAATGATGTAAAATGATTTACACATGTGAAATCACAATAAAATCATTTAAAAACTTAACTTTTAACTTCGAAAATCTTTTCATGAAATCATTTGTCACATCATTTAAAATATACCAAATCGTTATTTTTTAATTCAAAATTTTGAGTAAATGACCAAAATTGTCGTTTTTTATCTGTAAATTGGTGAAAATAAAGATACTACAACTGCAATTAAAACTAATATTTATTCTCAACTATAAAATCTTCTAAGAAATAAAATAAAACTATCCAATTTTTCATATTTTTATTCTAATGAAGGAGGTGGAAATTTTTTTGAATAAAGGTGTAAATAAAATTGATGTAACTACTCGTATTGATGTAGCTAAATAAACAAGTTTTAGGTCAAAGTTTTTCTAAAAGTGTATTTAACTATAAAGGTCGACTACTTTTATTGATGCAAATTGATGTATTTAACTTAAGTTAAGTCGAACTTTAGAGTTTGACCTACATCGAAAATGTTAGGTCAAAACCTTATTTATTGTCTGTAAAAGACTAAATTTTAAGACTTGATAAGATATTTTTTACTATATTACAAGATTTGAAAGCCTAATTGACTATTATTTATGAAATCTACATTGCTCACGACTAGAGTTGTATAAATAAACAAACACATTAACTTCACAATAAACTTAAATTCTATTTTAATATTTAACACAATCTTTTAAAATACCTAACATTTTATTACATCATATTTAAATTATATTTTAAAATAATACATTTAAATATTTCAAAAATTAATGCAGAATATTAAATTATAAAAAATGTTAATAAATTTATAACTAAATACCCTTTTAAAGAAACCTTGATCTAAAAAAATGTTTAATTTCGTAGACTTTATCGGTTGATTTCACATATTTCGACTTGCTCCAATATATGAGACCTTTGCACACGTCGTCGATGGTTGCTGGTGGGACCAAGCTGACCTGGTATGTCTGCATAAGAAGAACAAAAACAAAAAACCAGAGATCTTTTAAAGTTTAAACTATCTTCTTCTTCTTCTTCTTCTTCTTCTTTCAAATCTTCAAAAGCCAAAAACTTTCCTTCTCTTCCATCATCAAAATCTTCCCTTTCAATTTCAACTACGTTTAATTTTTAATTTTATCCTACACCTCCATTGATCCTTATACCCATCTCCAAAATTCGCATCATATCATAATTTTTTATTCGATCATTCAAAATCTAGCATCTTTTTCCCTCTTTGAATAATAAAAATCTCCCCTTTCAGAATTCTAAATTTAACTTTTTTTTATATTCTGTTGTGTATATTAATCAATTAATTTCTTTTGGGGTATCTTCTAATACCCTTTTCTGCATATGCATCAAAAGTCAAATCTTTAATACATCTTGCATCAGGGTCAACTTCTATGACCCTTATGTGCATGTGCATCAAAATCAAATTTTGAATAGCTTTGCATCATCAAGGGTTATACAGATTAAAACTGAATTCATTCAATTCTGAGTTTTGATTCATGGACAATTCTGGGTCTTCTTCACATCCATATGGATATCCAAATCCAAATTCAAATTCAAATTCAAATCCATATGCATATGCATACCCTCCATATCCATATCCATATCCACCTCCACATCCAAATCCACACCCCCCTCATGGTCCTATTGATCCATATGCACCCCCACCTTCAACTACTCCTTATTCATCATATGGATCATCATATCCACAAAATTCTTCACATTCCTTCAACTATTCCAACTCTTATCCACCACCAAACTCTTTAGAGTTTCCAAATCCTCAACAAACTCATGCTTATCCTTATCCTTATCCTTACCAAACCCCTCCAATAGTATCTCAAAGTCAAAGTGAAAACCCTCCTCATAGTTCTCCTTACCCTCCTTTGAATCATCTTATGAGCAATGTTCATTTATCTGATTATAACAAACCAAGTGCACCTCATATAATGACACATTCATATTCAGTTTCAAATGAAGAGAAGAAAGAGGAATTTCATGGTCATTCTAGTCATCATTCATTTTCAGGTTTTGATGATTCTAACAAACTTTCAGCTTTTTCTGGTTCATTTGATGATTCAGTTCATAGTCAAAGTTTGCAGATTGTTCCAGTTCAGAATAAAGGATCTCTTAGATTTTTGCTTTTGCATGGTAATTTAGATATATGGATTCATGGAGCTAAGAATCTTCCAAATATGGATATGTTTCATAACACTTTAGGGAATATGTTTGGTAAGTTTCCTGGTAATGCTAGTAGCAAGGTTGAGGGAACTAGGAGTTCGAAGATTACAAGTGATCCGTATGTGTCGATTTCGGTTTCTAATGCTGTAGTTGGTAGGACTTTTGTGATTAGTAATAGTGAGAATCCTGTTTGGGAGCAGCACTTTCATGTTCCTGTTGCACATCATGCTGCTGAAGTTCATTTTGTTGTTAAGGATAGTGATGTAGTTGGTTCCCAGCTTATTGGAATTGTGGCGATTCCGGTGGAACAAATATTCTCGGGCGGAAAAGTACAAGGGACTTACCCTATCCTTAATAACAATGGGAAGCCTTGTAAGCCTGGTGCTGTTTTGAGTGTTTCCATTCAGTATATTCCAATGGAGAAACTGATCATTTATCATCAAGGAGTTGGTACCGGGCCGGAGTATATCGGTGTGCCGGGGACGTATTTTCCGTTGCGGAAAGGTGGAGCGGTTACTTTATATCAAGATGCTCATGTTCCAGATGGTTGTCTCCCTAATGTCATGCTTGATCATGGGAGGTACTATGCTCATGGACAGTGTTGGATTGACATCTTCGAGGCGATACGTCAAGCGAAGCGTTTGGTTTACATTACGGGGTGGTCAGTTTGGCACAAAGTTAGGTTGGTAAGGGATGCTGGTAATGTTCATGCGGCGGGTTTCACCCTTGGTGATCTTCTTAGGTCTAAGTCTCAGGAAGGAGTAAGAGTGCTTCTCCTTGTTTGGGATGACCCTACCTCAAGAAGCATTCTTGGTTATAATACAGTAAGCAATGCAATTTATTTTGTGTTACCTTTTTGCTGCATGTTGTTATCATAATTGTGTCATTGTGACACTTTGTTATCTTTATAATGAGTTTTATAAGGAAGAAAAAAATCGATGTTAGCTATTAGGAACATAAACTTAGGAAGGAAAAAAGAAATTGTTAAGGTGATGAAGTGATGATAGTAATTTTACGCTACGGCAAGTGGGATTCAGAAGTGAGGGTATTGATTCTTTAACACATTTTTCTTGGTTACTAGATGAATACCTTCTACTAAAAAGAAGTTATATTTGCTCTTCCAAAATGGTTGGTGATGGCTCAAAATAACTCAAAGCTTTCTTCAATTCAAAGTTGTTTATAGTTGGATTAGGGGCTTTTCGCTTCTTGGCTTGTGAATTTTTGTCATCCAGCATGCTCTGCTTATAATCTGTCATATTAACTTGTTGGTGCCATTCTCTAAATGGTTATTTTGATTATGTGATGTGGTGCTTTTTTTGGGCATGATCTATGAAGTTTACTTTATTTCAAGTTTTATTCAGATTCTTGAACAAGTTTTTTTTTTAATACATGTCTAAGTATATAAGGATATAATTTGCATTTTTTTTTTTTAGTTAATTATATAAAACATCTGCTTAACATTCAGGATGGTGTCATGGCAACCCACGATGAAGAAACACGACGATTTTTCAAGCACTCTTCTGTGCAAGTGCTACTCTGTCCTCGCATTGCCGGAAAACGACATAGCTGGGCCAAACAAAAGGTTTGGTTTAACAGTGATTGTAATTGAAACAATTTGCTTTACTTCATTCCTTGGTTCCTCTTTTTATTAAGATTCTAAATCATGTTCTTCTTTGCCTTCGGTTTATTTTATGATGCACATATTAGTGTTGATTAGGTGATCCAATTTGGTAATTTTGCTAACTTACTATCACAAATATTAGAATTTATGATAAGGTTCTGATTTCCTCATTAAACTCCTTTTAATTATCAGGAAGTTGGAACAATATATACACATCATCAAAAGACTGTAATTGTGGATGCTGATGCCGGAAATAACAGAAGAAAAATTGTAGCATTTGTTGGTGGACTTGATTTGTGTGACGGTCGATATGATACTCCCAACCATCCCATCTTTAGAACTCTACACACACTGCATAAGGATGATTATCACAACCCTACTTTCGCGGTAATATATAATGTGTTGCTATCTATCTACCACTGTGCGATTAAAATTTTGCTACAAATATGACAGTTGTTGTCCTATTTTATCTTAAGAATCAAGCATTTTAACTCTTGTGGATTTTGGTAGCTAGGAACTGACAAGTTTCAGTTTGAAACAAGAACGCCAATTTATTCTAATGATGCGGACTACTGAATGACAGGGTACTACTAGCGGCTGTCCACGGGAACCATGGCATGATTTGCATTCTAAAATTGATGGTCCAGCAGCTTACGATGTTTTGACCAACTTTGAGGAGCGGTGGTTAAGAGCTGCGAAACCTAGAGGGATAAAAAAGTTGAAGAGTTCATATGATGATGCATTGCTCAAGATAGAAAGAATTCCAGATATTATTAGTGTATCTGAGACTCCTAGTGTTGGTGATGATAATCCTGAAGCTTGGCATGTTCAGGTATTTATTCAATTACTACTGAATAGATATTTAGACTTTCTAGAACTAATTTATTCGCTTAAATATGCTATATTTTAAATAAAAAAACAGGCTTAAATATATTTTTTGTTCCTGCAAATGGATCACTGTTTTAATTATAGTCATGTAACTTTTTGTTTTGTTTTTTATACTTGAAAATATACCACTTTTTGCTTTTGGTCCTTTTGTTTTAGTCGCTATAAAATTTGTTCGTGTTGGAATTAGTCCTTGTAATATATGTCTAATATTCATTTTAGTCCTTATGTAATCTGTATTGAAGGGACTAAAATCAACTACTCTACTTATTACATGGACTGATTCCAACATGACCAAATTTTACAGCGACTAAAACAAAACAAAAAGTGATATATTTGCAAGGGTTCAATTTTTCTATGGGGACTTAAAAACAAAAAATAGTATATTTGCGGGGATAAAAAACATACTTAAACCTAATTTATACACTACTTAAAGAAAACTAGCTATTCATTGAGAAAACTATTTGATTGTGTATACCATGGAATGCAGATATTTCGTTCAATAGATTCGAACTCTGTCAAGGGATTTCCAAAGGAGCCAAGAGATGGATCAAAAAAGGTGAACAAAAAGAGTTTTATTTTTCTTGTTTGATTTCAATTCGCTAGAATTGAGCCACCGTATATGTAACGGAGAGTTTTAAACATAATTGTTTTTTTACAGAACCTCGTATGTGGGAAGAATGTGCTGATTGACATGAGCATACATACAGCATACGTAAAGGCCATTCGTGCTGCACAGCATTACATTTATATAGAGAATCAATATTTCATTGGTTCTTCATACAATTGGAGCCACAATAAAGACATTGGTAAGTATCTTATTTCTAAACCCATGTTGCTTGTTGCTTGCCTTAAAGAATTATAAAAATCAAGGGTAAAGATTAGAATCATTTTAAAGATCTTTCTTGATGTTAAAACTTGTCATGTTTTTGCAGGTGCTAATAATTTGATTCCGATGGAAATTGCACTGAAGATTGCTGAAAAAATAAAGGCGAATGAGAGGTTTGCGGTGTACATAGTTATTCCAATGTGGCCGGAGGGTGTTCCAACAGGGGCTGCCACTCAAAGGATTCTTTTTTGGCAGGTATGTCTCAACTCACAATATGAAAGTCAATTATTTTACCTGCAAGGATTTGATTGAACATTCGGATTACTCTACTTCGAACCCTGCTAAATAAATTAAGATTTCAAACACGTATTTGACCTATTGATCTTAACAAAAGATATGAAAAAAACTTATGTGATGTTGGAAGAACTTTCAAATGAGTGATAGTGCTAATTGTCTTTTAGAAATCCGAATTGATGTCAATATGAAAGTCAATAGTGCCTACCTAAGAGTGCTTAACTTTTGTCTTGCATTATTTACCTTGGATTTTTTTATTGAATTTTTTCAGAATAAAACGATGCAAATGATGTACGAGACAGTATACAAGGCGTTGGTTGAAGTTGGGCTCGAAACAGCATTCTCTCCACAAGACTATTTGAACTTTTTCTGTCTTGGAAATCGAGAGACGGTAGATATGCATGAGAGTAGTATTGCGTCTGGAACTCCTCCCCCGCCGAATACTCCACAAGTATGAATTCTATGTTCCCCTTCCCTTGCTCTGGCTTTCCCAATTACATTTTTTCTGTTACCATAGTGCCATGATTGTAAACCTCCTGCTATGTTGTCATATAGTGGTTATAGTAGTGCTATAGTGCTACGCCAGAGGAATTTAAACAAATTGTTATTGTTTCGCATACACTAATTAGTATAAAGTGTTGCTTAATTGCCCTTATAGTGGTGCTATAGTACTATAGCATTGAAGAATTCCAACAAACCGCAATGTTTCGCCATCTGCGATTTAAACATTGGCCTCCTGCAGTAAACAATGAATCCGTGTAAAATTCTAGAAATCTAGTATCGGTGCAACATATATATATATAAGCTCTACATTTTTAAATAGGTAACTGTTTCCTTCCACTCAGAAGGTGGAAAATTGTTATAATCTTTGTTGAAGCGTCCTTAGTTTCAAGAATTAGGGAAATATATTTTATTGAATTGATACAATACATCAGATATATATATATATATATATATATATATACACACACAAGAGATTACTATACAACTAAATTTGTATTAGTACTCATACAATCAAATCTCTATAATTGAGGGATATTTTTAGAAATAGATTTGGACGCTCCCCTTCAAACTGGTGAATAGTTGTTCTCCATTCCCAACTTGGATACAATTCTTTCAAAATTGTTTCTGTTTAGCCCTTTAGCTAGAAGATCTCCAAGGTTTCCTTGGGAGGAGACATATGGAGTGTAGATTAGGTTACTATTGAGTTTTTCTTTGATGAAATGTCTGTCAACTTCAATATGATTGGTTCTGTCATGCTGTACTAGATTATGTGCTAGGCTAATCGCAGATTTATTATCACAATATAGTTTCATTGGTTCATCCCACTTTATGTTCAGGTCCTCCAAAATGATCTTCAACCATACTAACTCGCATATCCTTTGTGCCATTGCCCTAAATTCTGATTCAGAATTGGATTTGGATACCACACTTTGTTTCTTACTCTTCCAAGTCACAAGATTCCCACATAGGAAAGTGCAATATCCTATGGTTGACCTTCTATCTACAATTGACCCTGCATAGTTAGCATCAGTATATGCTTCAAGACCCACATTTTCATTTTGTCTGAACAAAATTCCTCTTCCTGGGGTTCCCTTTCAAATATTGCACGATTATAAGTGCAGCTTACAAGTGTACCTCCTTTGGTTGGTGCATGAATTGACTGACTAGGCTTACAACGAAGGCAACATGAGGTCTAGTATGTGACAAATATATGGGTCTTCCAACTAATCTTTGGTACATTTCCTTGTCAATTGGAATGTCTTCTTCTGCATTTCCCAACTTAAAATTTGGGTCTATTGGTACTCATTGTCCGGTTCTTGCAGAAGATCTGTGATGTATTTTTGTTAGGATATGAAGATCCCTTTCTTAGAGTGAGCCACTTAAATTTTTGCAAGGTTTTAATCTCAAATTCCTTGGCTAGGTGTTGTCCTAATAGTTGTTGCTCCTTTTCATCATCACCGGTCACTATAATGTTGCTCACATATACCAATAACACCGTTACTCCCCCTAACTCAGAGTGTTTGATAAAGAGGGTATGATCTCCTTGGCTTTGTTTGAAGCCTAGACCCACCATGACTCTAGCAAATCTCCCAAACCATGCTCGTGACAATTGTTTTAAGTCCATATAGAGCCTTTTTTAGCTTACAAACGTTGTTGGCAGCAATATGCTGACTGTATCCAGGGAGTAAGTCTATATAAATCTCTTCTTCTAGATCTCCATGGAGAAAGGCATTTTTACATCAAATTGGTGCAAGTTTCAACTGTAATTAGCTGCTAGAGATAATATTACCCTGACGGTATTCATTTTTGCAACTAGAGCAAATGTTTTCAAGCAATCCACTCCATACGTTTGAGTAAATCCTTTAGCTACCAACATTTCCTTGTACTTCTCAATAGACCCATCAGTCTTGTACTTTATAGTGTATACCCACTTGCATCCTACATGTTTCTTTCCATTTGGTAGAAGGACCAAATCCCAAGTACCATTCTTGTCCAGTGTTTCCATTTCAAAGTCCATGGCTTATGTGTATTTCTTGTCAAACAATGCTTCAGATATAGAGGTAGGTATAGTGGTAGTGTTCAGGCTTGTGAGGAAGGCTTTATGGGTAGGTGAGAATTGTTCAAAGCATAAGTAGTTGGATAGAGGGTATAGTGGCTTGTTGGTACATGTCCTAGTATTCTTCCTAAGGTAAATTGGGATATGGAGGTCATCATAAGTTGGTGTTGTGTTGGATTCTGATTCCGGTGCATGGGAAGATTCATAGATTGGATAACTAGAGTTTGAAGCGTCAAGAGAAGTTACCTCATGTAAAGTCGGATTGGACTCTTGAATATGAATAGATTCAAGAATGATCTTTGTTCTTCTTGTATATACTAGATTCTTCTCGTATCTTATATTAGTGCCATATTTTCCATCTTTCTTAGTATCAATTCAGTCTCAACATTGTTATTTCTTTTTTTTTCAAAATCAGTTTCAATCTCAATTTTTGGTTCAAGAATCAACCCAGGAAGTAGAAGAGACTCATGGAAGAGTACCCGATAACAAAAAATTTATGGGATGGTGGATGATAGCATTTGTAACCCTTTTGAGTGGAAGAGTACCCGATAAAGACACATTTTAAGGCTCTCGGATCAAGTTTTCCTCCACCTTCACTATTAATATGGACGAACGACACATACCAAATATTCTAGGGGTAAGGTTACTAGAAGTGGACACATTAGGATAAAATGAGGACTTAGCCTCCATAGGGGTTTTGGAGGCAAGGAGAATATAAGGTAAACGATTTATGAGATACGATGCAGTTAAAACTGCCTCTCCCCAAAATTTCTTGGGACCTTTATTTTGAAATAACATCGCTCTAGTTTGATTTAACAAGTGCCCATTTTCCTCTAAGTAATCCCATTTTGTTGTGTGTTTTAACACATTATGACTCCTGAATAGTGCCCTCCTTTTGACAGAAAGAGTTAAGTCTACTATTAAAGTAATCTTTGACATTATCAGACTTAATCCTTTTAATATTCACTCCAAATTGTTTTTTCATCATGGAGAAGAACTGTACAAACACATAACTGACTTCAAATTTTTGTTTTAGTGAGTAAATCCAAGTAACCTGAGTACAATCATCAACAAAAGGTTACAAACAAACGGACACCTGATGTATTTGTAATATTAGAGGGACCCCATACATCAGTATGATCTAAACGAAATGGAGAAGTACTCATTTGGTTACTAACTGAAAAAGGTACACGGTTGTGTTTAGCAAGCTCGCACACCTCATAGTGAAGACTTTCTACCTCTAATTTCTTGAAGAGGGAAAGAAAAAACTGTTTTATGACTCTAAATGGAGGATGACCAAAGCGGCAGTGGTACAAAATGACCTTATTTCTATTGGTATTTACTGATTTAAAAAAAAAAAAAAAAAAAAAGGGTTGTTATTGTTGAGTAGAGTTGGTGGAAGATTTTGATTATCCAAGTAATAAAGACCATTCCATTCTCTAGCATTACCAATTGTCCTCCCTGAATTCTTGTCTTGAAGGACACAAGATTTGTTATAAGAAACATTACATGATAGGTCTTGTGTTAGTTTTTGTATGGAAATTAAGCTAGTGGACAATTTAGGAATATGATGGACATTTCTTAGAGTTATGGAAGAGTTTATTTAGACATCTCCTTGACTTGCTGCAGTTATAAGGGTACCATCTGTTGTGGATATTTTCTTGTTGCTAGGGCAAGGTGAATAAGTGAAGAAGTGTGTAGGTAAGGGTGTCATGTAGTAAGTGGCTCCAAAATCCAGTATTCAGTATTGGTTATAAGGTGTGTATCTGAAGCATTAAGTCCAAAAGAAAATTGAAACTTACCAAGAGGAAGTGTACTTGTATATACCAGGGAACTAGTACCTCATCTTCATTGAGTCGGACCAATTCACTTTTGCTTTCTTTAGCTGTCATATTCGTAAAACCAACAGAAAGACGATATTAAAGACAAAAGATTGATCTATCAAACAAAACAAACTTCAAACGTCCAAAAAATATCCACAAATTGTAAGTGTGCTGCAATGCCGCAATAACAATAGTGGCCAAAGTCGGTAACATAAAAGTCTGAGCAAAAATCATATGAGCTTCAAATGACCCACAAACAAAAGTGATCTGGTTGGAAAGTGAACACTCAAAACGGAACGAGAAACGACTGATCTACAATCTGGTTGAAAACGGCAGTGAACGAAGGTCTATAAGACGGTGTGTGGTGCACACGCGCCAGAGATGACGTTGCGAGTGGGTGTCGAGTGCCGGATTGGAAGGCGCGCGTGAATGGGCGTTAACAGCAGTGCTTTGGGTTCCGGCTGATGTAATGGAGGCGAGTCTTGTGGTGTGGGCGATGGCGTGAAGTAGGCGATCAAAGGTGGTCAAACAAACCTGAACAGTAATGGGGTGAATAGTGAACCCGCTATGGCAGCTAACAGGCCAAAAAGAAATCTCAAATTGCTACAATAAAGGAAGCAATATGGGCCACAATGAAGGTGGCTAAGGTTTCTAGAAAAAGAAATTGCAATGAAGGCGATAGGTTTATGCAAAAGCGAGACTCCTAAAGACCGAGAACTCTGATACCATCTCAAAAATTAGGGAAATGTATTTTATCAAATTGAAATATGCTAACTATACATCATTTATAAATATATATTTATATAAAAGATTACTATACAAATAAATCCCTATTAGACTATACAACCAAATTCCTATAATTGAGGGATATTTTAGAAACGGATTTCGATACTTAGTTTTTTTTAAATTTCTTTAAATATATGGCTAATGAGTAGGGCAAGTGTTGGTATGTCACTTTTGTGGTATTTAATGAATGCAATAGTAAACTATATTTTTATATGTTGGTGTTCTTTGGACAGGCAAATACCCGAAACAACCGGCGTTTCATGATTTATGTTCATTCAAAAGGCATGATAGTTGATGATGAATATGTAATTTTGGGGTCAGCAAACATCAACCAGCGGTCTATGGAAGGAACAAGGGACACTGAGATTGCAATGGGAGCCTACCAACCTCAATATACTTGGGCAAGAAAACAGTCTTATCCCCGCGGACAGGTATACACATTCTAAGTTATTGCCTTCTCATATTTTTTTCAACAACACATTGTTTAATATACCAAATTTAAGTTTCAGTTATGGCATTCAAGCTTTTTCTCTAGGTTGTTTTAGACTTCTGATGGATTTCCTCATACTTAATGGAAACCCAAGTCAAAAAACAATTTTATTTCCTTTCTTCCTTTTATATGTAGCAAGTACTGTTACTTCAAATTGAAGATATGTCATGTCTTGTGTCTCTGTGTCTGACACATGTTAATGTCCAACACAACAACGAAAAATATATATTTAATCACTTTCATTTTCTTAAACTATTACCACTGTTTATTTGTAAATGTCGTGTCTATGTCATTGCTTCATATATATGTAGAGACAACCTAGCCTCAGCAGGCCTTAAAATAACGTCTAATACGCATTTGTCAACATAATTGTTAAGGCCCTAAAAGTTCTGAATTTAGGGTTTGAATTCTTTTGTTTTTTTCTAACCATGTTACTGGTGACAAATATCCACTGCCTCTGTCAATCATAAACTACCTGACCACTTTTAGTTGGGTCTCCCTCCCAACCACATTTTTTCCATTCACAAGGCTCGAATCTATAAGACCTTACTTACAGGGTCTGAGTCCAGTTTCACTTGGATCAACGTAACGTCCGTAGCTTTAGAATTATGCAAAAATACTGATGTATTTTTTTTGTCCTGAATCAAACAAAATAATAGATACTACAGTAGCTACAATGCATTGCTGTTTTTCACACTATGTTATGTCTACATTTTTGCAATCATAATTACATGTTTGTTTGTTTGTGAAACTACACAATGTAGGTTCATGGATACAGGATGTCACTTTGGGCGGAGCATACCGGAACAATCGAAGACTGTTTCTTACAACCGGAGAGCCTGGAATGCATGAGAAGGGTTAGAACAATGTCAGAAATGAACTGGAAACAATTTTCATCCAATGATGTGACAGAAATGAGAGGGCATTTACTAAAGTACCCTGTAGAAGTTGATAGAAAGGGTAAGGTTAGATCTCTTCCTGGTCATGAAGAGTTTCCTGATGTTGGAGGGAAGATTGTAGGATCATTTATTGCCATTCAAGAAAATTTAACCATTTGATGACTTTTTTTCATTCATTCACATTGTTGGTCATTAGCATAGGATGAATGTAAATTACAAAATACAAGTTAAACAATTTTGAAATGCATGATGGTTGAGTTAAGGAAACATCACATTTAATGTATAGTAATAAAATCAGTTTTATAGTCAGATATTTATTTACTCTTTCTCTGTAGAAAATATTGTTTTGTAAAACTGTAATTTAGAATTGAAGTACTAATTTGTTTTATCTCATACTAGTTATACATTCCTTCAAATTCAATACTTGATGTACACAAGATATGCAAACATGTGAGATTTTTTTTAACTTGACGTGCATTGAGATTTGAAACATCAAAATTTCCAACAATTTATTTCACACGATAATTTTTTATTTATTTTTTATCGATTTTTAAATTGATTTTTCACTGAATTATTTGATACTATTTAGACATAATTCAAATATATAATTATTTTAATTAAATTTAGAAATATATCTTAATGTGATTTTTCACTCCTTTCGTCTTATAATGAATCCCTTTAGTAAAATAAATTATCTCAAAATAAATATAATTTCCAACTTTCAATATAAAATTAATAATTTATTTTTCATTATATCATTTAACTAACGTTGCGTATATTATTCCCAAAATATTATATTCCACTTTAAATTTATTATTATATATACTTTTTTAAATTATCAAGTTTTCTTTTGAATCAATAAACTATGATGAAGTTATTAATTCAAAAAATTATCAAGTTTTTGTAAATATATGGATAGTAAAACAAATTTGCTTATTTTGAGTTTTGAAATTATATTCTAAACAAATTTTACAAAACAAAGTTTTTTCTTTTCTAATCTTTAAATAATTTTCAAAAATTTAGTTGTCCAAAATATTTTTCTTAAAATTTTTCTTTTTAAAATCAAATTTTTAAAATTGATTTATAAAATAGTTTTTAAAAATTAATAAAGGAAAACACAATGAGACAAGCTCAATTTTGATCTATGATTTAGAGCGTTTTCTATTTATTTACCAAGCTTTATACCTAGACCGTGGAACCTCAAAATCAAAATATTTATTCGTTACCAACTTTAACATTAAGACTGCATGATTCTTCGACCATAGAGAGTACAAATTCAAATTTTATTATTTTTGGATTTGTATTATATCGTAACACGTTACTCTTCAATTATATCTGAGCCATTAATTTTAAAGAAGATAAAGAATTTTCAGAATATATTTTAAAAAGTGAGATAGAACCATTAATTACCCTTCAATAATAAAGGATCATTCATCACTTCATGTGTTCTCTCGATTACTTTCATTTCATGTGATCTCTTATCAGTTATCACCATCACTATTGCACAGCCTCATATTGTTTGCCATAAAAAAGGCATCACAATTGGCTTATAGTATGCACACTATATGTATAGTGAAAGTGGATATTAAGTAAATGGTATTGCTTATATCCGACTCTTAAAGTGATTAGTTAATTTTGGAGAGTAAATATATTATCAATTATTAAATAACAAATCAAAATAAATTAATTTTATGGGTTTTTTATAATAACAACCTTTAATTTTTTTAATTTACATTTTACTCAGTCTAAATGATTTAAATTGTACTTTTATATTCCTGAGTGAAAAAATAATATTATTAGAAAAATTCGAAATTCACATTAATAAAAAATAAAGTTCTATAATAATTTATAAACAGTGGCATCCTTTTTATTTATGACAATAAATTAAATTTAATATAAGAATTTAAAAAATATGGTGTTTCTCTGATATTTTATTCATTAGCCATGTAATGACTATTTCTGAATGGTAGTTGCATTTTCCCTATTAGTCGGTAGTGTTGTGTTAGATACACAAAATACGTACCTAATACTCACATTAACGAGTATGTATCCTACATTACTCAAGTAAAATAACTTATTTAATGCAAAATATAAAGTTTTGTTTCTTTCATGTACTGAGTGAGGTCCTTGTTTATTTTGTTACTTGATGAAATAAATCGAGACAATATTGTTATGTATGATTTTCAAACATCTATGTTAGCAAACGTTAAATTATTTTGAAAATTATATTTATCTCATAATCTAATTACTTTATTTTTACAAGGGAGGGTCGAATCCAAAGAAGAAAAAAACAGAAAATTAAGGAATTGAACAAATGTTTCAAGGCATGCAAGTCCCAAAAATATCATAAAAAAAAGATGTTTAAATTCACTAGGAGGTGACTCCAAAACAACAAGGTTCCATGAAACAAAATTAAGGCTAAAGTTATCTAGCTAGTCCGCTTTGCTATTCCCTTAACGCCATGTGTGGGTAAACTGAATGTGTCAATCCTTCTAAATAAACTCTTGGGTATGCCCAATTAGAGGAGAGATGTGCCCTTTGAAATTACACTTGTTTGTGATCATGTCGATGAACACTTTTGAGTCACTTTCCACGATTACGTGAGATAGACCTTCCCTCAAGCCATGAATAGCCCTAAATATACGCCCCACATTTCAACATGGAGGTCGTCACACGGTCCAATCTTAGGCTTAAACCCCTTGATCCATCTTCTGTCAGAGTCACGAAGTAGCCCGCCACATCCTGTAATGTAACCATGCTCCTTGCATGCCTCGTCACAGTTAAGCTTCATCCAACCATGTTAAGGCCTCTTCCATCCAATGTAGATAGTTTTTTTTTTTTTAATTTTCGAGAAAGGCCTTGAAGATTAGAGTAAGTACTTTAAGTTGTATTCCGAACAAAATTTTGGATGACATAGATAGGGTTGTTAGGCTGCTGGAACCCTTCTTTGAAAACTAATTTATTCCGCCAATTCCATAAATGCTAGTAGGTTATCATGAAAGTTGATTGCAATCCATTGATATTGAGATGATTAAAGACCCAATCTCTGCAATTGAAAGAGAAAAAATGAGTCATTTAAGCCAGATGCACAAGTTTAAACCATACTTATTTTGCAAAATTGTCGTCACTAAGTACATGGAGCGTCGTCCCGTCGTCAGTCCCTCAACAAGGGAATAAGAGAGATATACCCACCTCCACCTACTTCTATGATAGTTGGTGATGATTCACTCATGTCCCACCAGCCACATGAAAGTTTGGGTCTAATTGGGGCCTTTCCACTTCCAAATAACTTTCTAATTCCCTTTTATAGTGTTATAATTCTCAACAATCAGATTGCATGCCCTTTGCACAATATAGTGATGGGTATTACAAGTAAATTGGAGATAACAATCAAAGTGTTTCTAAACACATAATATTATCACCTAATAAACAAATAAATATGTATGCTAATAGAGTAAGTCGTAATATAGTAATAAGAAGTATTGCGATATGTAGTTCGAGTCGAAGCATTACCAATCTATGTTCTGATATAAGCTAGATCCTCTGATGAACAAGGAAAAGAGAATAAAGTTCTCAATGACTCTAAAGAAGCTGTTAAAGTTGTATTTGACTTTGATAAAAGCGTCTCTCAAAGGCATCTATGGTGAATCCGTTAATAAAAGAAGCAATGTGAATGTTTACTTTCAATAAAATATTTTAAGCAAAATGATTGTCTACCTTTGATAAAATATATCAAGCAAAATGATTGTCTGCTTTTGATAAAATGTATCAAGCAAAATGATTGTCTGCCTCTGATTAAAATGTATCAAGCAAAATGATCATTTGCATCTAATAAATATGTCAAGCAAAATGATCGTATGCCTCTATAATTGTGATAAACATTGTATCATATGACTCTGATGAAAGTCAATATTTTGGAAAGTCAACTATCTAAATAGTCAACGCTTTAAAAAGACAAATTTATTTATCCTCTAGTCAACATCTTGAATCTGTTAATTGTCTGAAAGTCTGTGTGACATCCTCTATTAATAAAATCCTCTAAGATATGCCATCTTAAGTATGCTACAAGATGTCTTCTCTAAGTTGGTTGTCGACATTCTTGGAGAAATAAATTTGTGTTTTCTGGTTATTAATTCGTTTCCTAGAAGTCTGACAAAACATATCCAGACAATGTAAAATACAATGGACTTGTTCAATAAAGGCTACTGCAAACAAAATAAGATTGTCAACAAAAAGAAGGTGAGAGATTTGGGGACCATAGATGCCTACAAGCATTGATTTTCAGTATTGGACTTCAACTTGGTCAACAAAAATATGGGACAATCTATCCATAAAAATAAAAATAAAAAAAAAAGATAAGGGAGAAAGGGTCACCTTACTTGATACCTTTAGTAGAAATAAAAGTGTCCAATTTATCACCATTCCACATAAACTTGTATGAAGGAAGCAAGATATAATGATGAATAATTTGAATGAGCTTTGTAGGAAATTTACATTCCTCTAAGCAATTATTCACAAAGTTCCAATTAAAGCGGTCATAAGCTTTTTCCAAGTCGTTTTTAATGGACGTGAAAACCTTTTTACTTGTCATTCTAGACATAGAGTGGATCATCTCTTTTGCCACAATGACATTAATATGGATACTTCTACTTGGTATAAACTAGATTGATACGGTGATATAAGCTTATCAAGAAGAGCTTTAATTTTATTGACAATGACTTTAGAAATAACTTTATAAATGACATTACAAAGAGCAATAGGTCTAAACTGAGCAAAAAATTGTGGCTTATCAATTTTAGGGATAAGGACAATAAAAATATTATTGATAATAGAAATGGGAGAAGAGTTAGACCAATCCCGAGTAATGATGCCCCACATCAAACAAGGCTCTCTAACACACCTTCAGTCGAACGTTAGCATTTAAGGTATTATGATGTTCTTCCACGTTTGAAGGTCCAAGAAACGATAATCTCATGTTCTTCTATTTCTTCCTTGACAAGATCAACATAGAAATTTCGCACAAGTGCTTGAAGAGTCTCAGTATCACCAACCAAAATCCTGTCAGCACTACGCAAAGTTAGGATTTTATTCCTTCTCCTTCTAATGATAGTTTTGAAGTGGTAGTAATTGGTCTTACCGTATCCATCTACAATCCACTGACTTCTAGACTTCTGGAATAAAAAAAACTATACTTGAAGTAAAGTGTATTAACAAGTTAACTCTATAAATCTCTTTCTAAAGTATCTGAAATTTGTTATCTTCCTTGTGAAAATGTTCCCAAATACCTATTGATTCCATTCCTTCACTTGTTCAGAGCCAAATTCCTGAGAAAAATCTATGAGCCTCATTATTTATGGCCTTACGAGCAATATTGCCACTACATCTAGTTTCCTGCAAAGCCACCATGTCCATTTTATTGTTCATGCAAAAAAATTGAGTGCTCTTCAAGAATTCAATCCTTGAGCACCCCTACACTTTCAGGAAAACACAATCATTAGAATATATTTTAGACTGGATTTTTTTTTTTGGACTTTTTTAAATTTATGACGAAGGTTGTCGATGAAGATTTTAATTTGTATTATTGGAAGAAAGAAGAACATGTCGCTTGGAAACCTAAACTCCTTTCAATTGTGATTGGAGATCGATGAAGAAATTCTTCTTGAAATCCCTAAAAATCAACAACTAATTTGTGCAACTCATAAAAAATCCTTTTCGAAACCTTCATGGCATTTACAACAACAAAAAAGTCATTTTTGAAATCTATAAAAACAAAAACAAACTCTACAACTAGTTTGTGCAAAACAACTTCTTGAAGAATATAAAAAAATGAGTTGAACAATTCATTTATTTATAGTGGATTTATGATACATCTATATTTATTTATAACATCTCGTTTCTTAATTCTTGTTGGAATGCTGAATTTCTTGTTATTATTTTTCTCTAATTTACATGGTCGACGTTTTGAATTTTTCTATTAGGACTAAAAATTTTGAGTTTTAGATTTTTTTAAGATGGAGTGAAATAGGAAGATGATGAAGAAGAAGAAGATTGGACTTGTCCGAGAACTAGTTTAAATTTAGAAGACCGTAAGTATATTTTTTTAAATATAAAGGACCAATTTCTCTATCGTTTACTTTTATAATTTTTGACGTTAGCATTATGCACATGCCAACATTGTTACGGTCATGTGATTTCTTTTTTATCGAAACTAATAAAAAAAAACATTTATGCAAACAGACAATAACATAAATGATATCGTTGCAAACGAGATGTCACTTAAAAAACCTAATTAAAAAAGAAAAAAAATATAAATGACCTATTTAAAAACTGAATTAAACATAAAAAATTAAAGTGTAATTTAGTCTTTTTAATAATAAGTTAATGATTTTTTTTTTAATCAACAAGCTAGTAAACTCTTGTGCAATAAGAAACATAACATCCTCATAAAAAGAGCACCAATTTATTCCAATGAGAATTATTGTAATTTTCTATACTTTTTTATGAAAAAAGTTTTTAGCTTTCACAATTATTAATAACTAGATTATGGTCCGCGCGCTGCGCGGATATTAATTAATTAATTTTATAAGTTTTATAAGTAATATTTTATGTATTATAAATATAGTTATCTTATAATATTACTTTATTGATTTGTAATAATTGAATATGATTAGGAAAATTAAAATGAAGAAAAATCATGTTTATCAGAATCATCTAATTTAATTTTTTAAATATTTTGTAAAATTCGTATGATAACTTATTATATAGGATAATTGTTTGACTCATTGTACTTTAATTATTAATTTATTTTTCAACATATAATAGTACTTGTAGTTATTTGATAAAATAAAATGTAAACTACAAACCCAAAAATAAGATGTAAAAAATGTTAATTTTGAATTATATTATAGCGTAGCTAAATTTATTTGTTTTATTAGTATGATGTTTTAATTGCGAGCATGAGAAGTTGTTGTAAAAAAAATTATTGAATATATTTCATCAAGAGTTTGTAAAAAAAAAAAAAAGTTGGTGTGGCATTGAAAGTCTATTTTAAATATATATAATAGATAATAGATTTTAATAATTGGAAATTATTTTTTAATAATTTTTTATATATTCGTATTTTATGATTATTTTTAATGAATTTGGGTATTTTCTTTCAAATAGAATATATATTTTTACTTTATAAAATGTTACTACAAAAATGAATTGACATAAATTGAAAGTAACTATAAATGGATTGACTTTAATCATTACTCTGGAATAATATAATTGTTCAAGATTAGATAATGAGTATTTATGTCCATTATGAGTGATTAGGT
>NC_021166.2:51285939-51287285 GCF_000331145.2 Cicer arietinum
TTTCAAAACAGTGGCTCAGGTTTTTGTTGTCAATCGATTTGCCAATCGATTTAATAGCATGTTCCTGAAAAGTTTTTACCTGGTGTTTAGTTCAATCGATTTCCCAATCGATTGCAACCAAACTTTATCAAAATGAAAGTGTTAACAATAGATTGTCCAATCGATTGTATTTGTCACAGGTGAGGTCATTTTTCAAAGGATACTTCGTCAATCGATTTCCCAATCGATTTCCTCAGCACTGGAGTGCCACTGTGACTCATTCAATCGATTTACCAATCGATGTGTTACCATCAAGTTTGATTTGTGAAATGTTCAATCGATTTACCAATCGATTACTCTCCAAATCAGAGACTACTGACTTGTGCAGTTTTTTCATTTTAATTAAGCTAATCGATTGCCTAATCGATTGCACATTTACAAACACGGTAAATGACTAATAATATTGTAAAATAATTTATAAATTTATTATAAAATAACTTATAAAATAATTTGATAATAATATAAATTATAAATTATTATCAAATTGTAAAATAATTTATAAATTATAAATTTATTATAAATAATTGTAAAATAATTTTATAATTTTATAAGTTTTATAAGTAATATTTTATGTATTATAAATATAGTTATCTTATAATATTACTTTATTGATTCATAATAATTGAATATGATTAGGAAAATTAAAATGAGGGAAAATCATGTTTATCACAATCATTTAATTTAATTTTAAAAATATGTTGTAAAATTCGTATGATAACTTATTATATAAGATAATTGTTTGACTCATTGTATTTTGATTGTCAATTTATTTTTCAACATATAATGGTACTTGTATTTATTTGATAGAATAAAATGTAAAATACAAACCCAACAATAAGATGTAAAAATTTAAAAATATAATTGACTATTTAATATTTTTTATTTTAAAAAAATGTTAATGTTGAATTATATTGTAGAACATATAATGATAATTTGTGTATTTTCTGTCAAATAGAATATATATTTTTATTTTATAAAATATTACTAAAAAAATGGATTGACATAAATTAAAAGTAACTATAAATGAATTGACATTAATGAGTAATTGAATTTTTAACGTATAAAATCATTACTCCTCATAAATATCGATTATAAGTGATTAGGTGGTTTTTTTCAATTGAATTTAATGACAAATAATATAAATTATTACCATTGTTAAATGAATAATAATATTATAAAATAATTTATAAATTTATTATAAAATAACTTATAAAATAATTTGATAATAATATAAATTATAAATTATTATCAAATTGTAAAATAATTTATAAATTATAAATTTATTATAAATAATTGTAAAATAATTT
>NC_021166.2:51287501-51317293 GCF_000331145.2 Cicer arietinum
TAAGGAAAATTAAAATAAAAAATAGCATTCAATTATAAATATATAATTTAATTGATAAAAATTTAGTGTTAATATATTTTTTCAAAACACATATATAGTAAACGTTGGTTCATTATATTTTTTAATATATTCATATATATTATAATTTTAAAAATTGGAAATAACTTTTTTAATAACTTTTTATATATTCGCATTTTATGATTATTTTTAATAAATTTGTGTCTTTTATGTCAAATAGAATATATAATTTTATTTTATAAAATGTTACTAAAAAAAATAGATTGACATAAATTGAAAGTAATTTTAAATGGATTGACATTAATGAGTAATTGAATTAGAAACGTATAAAATTATTACTCACCATAAGTGGAATAATATAATTGTAATACTTCAAAATTAAACATCACTAGATTATGGCCCCGCGCAACGCACATATTAATTAATTAATTTTATAAGTTTTATAAGAACTATTTTATGTATTATAAATATATTTATCTTATAATATTACTTTATTGATTTGTAATAATTGAATATGATTAGAAAAATTAAAATGAGGAAAAATCATGTTTATTACATATATAGTAAACTTTTGTTCATTATATTATTTTAATATATTCATATATATTATAATTGGAAGTAACTTTTTAAATAATTTTTCATATATTCATATTTTATGATTATTTTTAATAAATTTTTGTATTTTCTGTCAAATAGAATATACATTTTTATTTTATAAAATGTTACTAAAAAAAATAGATTGACATAAATTGAAAGTAATTTTAAATGGATTGACATTAATGAGTAATTGAATTAGAAACGTATAAAATTATTACTCACCATAAGTGGAATAATATAATTGTAAGGAGGATTAGATAAATAGCATTTATGTCGATATTTATGAGTGATTATGTGGTTTTTTTTCATTTAATTTAATGATTAATAATATAAATTATTACAATAGGTAAATGACTAATAATACTATAAAATAATTTATAAATTTATTATAAAATAACTTATAAAATAATTTGATAATAATATAAATTATAAATTATTATGAAATTGTAAAATAATTTATAAATTTATTATAAAATAACTTATAAAATAATTTGATAATAATATAAATTATAAATTATTATGAAATTGTAAAATAATTTATAAATTTATTATAAAATAACTTATAAAATAATTTGATAATAATATAAATTATAAATTATTATGAAATTGTAAAATAATTTATAAATTTATTATAAATAATTGTAAAATAATTTTATAATTTATAAATTATTATAAAATAATATTATCAAATAGATTTTGGAGGTATTAAAGAAATTATGGAAGGAAGAGGAGAAGTTGTTGAAAGAGGAGTGATACTCTCATGAGGTATACATCAGCTTTTTGGCTGATGTGGATGAAATATGTTGAAGTGACAAAATATGATGATGTGGCAAAAAATGATGATGTGGCATCGGGAGTCTGTTTTAAATATATATAATAGATAGATGACAAACAAGTTATGAAATTAGATGAAGTTTTCGTGTGAAATCAAGAACATCAAATTTTGGGCACGAAAATATCATCCAAATAACATTTAAAAAATTTGGATGATGCATTTTATTCTCCGCAAATATTTATATGGTAAGTGTATGTATAAAACAATGTTCAGTTGACATTGTATACAAATTATTATATCCTTATTTAATATTTAAGATAAAAAAATACATGATTTTATTTTTTGGTTTTTTCTAGTAAAAAAACTTATATTTCTCGGTTCAAAACAAAAAATATTATTTTTCTAGTGCTAATTGAAGGAAAAATGATTACCACGTTATGTTACACAATATGAAAGAAAAAAAAAACACACTTAGATGTGTCTTTATATATGTCACTAAATAGTTTCAAATTAGGGAAACACTTTGGACCAAATTATGTGTTTCTATCTCTTACTATAAATCAGTGACCTCTTTTTAGCCAACTAAAAAAACATCTTTCAAAATATCTTCCACTAGAGAGACAAAGAAAACACCTCATATCTACCACTAGAGTTATCTTTCAAAATTCACATTCTCATTATATTTACTAAATATCTGCAAATTTCATCTTTGAGAGAAAAACATCACAGATATTTGAACTTAAAATGCTTTAAATATAAGGAGTTACATGCATCTAGCAAACAATATATAAATATATCACATCGACATCTCTTAACAAATTCAGGACATCTAGCAAACAATATAAATATCTCACATGCACATATTACGCCAAAAAAATACGTTTTATAACACACTTATTTTAGTCTTTTATAACACTAATAAGCTAATGTTAGCACTATTAAAAATAGGCGGTGTTTTATAGTATTTATTAAATGCTATTATATGTAATTGTATTTTACGGGGTTTATTATAAAAGAAGCATTATAAAATATTTAATAAACGTTATACGAATTATAAAAAAATAGGTCGCCTATAATAGCGTTTTATAGACAATGTTATAATATTTTTTTCATATAAAAAGAATGACCAAATCATTGTTACTAGGTTTTTCATCTTAATTTATTATAGTGATTTTATTACTAATATTTATATATTTTTTTTAATTTATAACAATTGTAAAATATGTAATAAATTTATCAAAATGCTAAAGCTTTTATTAAAAGTATAGTTATTGTAACATAATTTTACTTCAAATATAAAATGTGGTAATACAACTCAATTCATAATAGTCAAAAATAAATCTTATTATAAGAAATGCAACAAAAAACAAAAAATAAAAATTGTTGCTAGTACCATATAATCCTTTTACATCTTTGAACGAAATAGGCTTACTTGCAACTTCAGTTGACTGAAATAACAAAAAAAAAAAGTTGATATTCCAAAATGCAATTAAGATATTTTAAAGAACAAGTTTGGCACCATTTTTGAAACCATAGATATAAATCTTCACCCATATGGTATAAGCTTGTCTAAGGCATAATATCACATGTTCGAAGTTAAAGAAAGTTTATCATTAGTGATTATCCAAACTTTTCAATACCATTCATATCATAGAGGTAAACATTTTTCATACCAACTCAGTCAAGTCATAATAAGTTTTGATGAACATTTTTACTCTCTATGATAATAGTTAATAAAGAGATTTGGGTTTCTTTAATACTCCATAATATGTGAAATCGTCGTTCAATAAAGGAGCATACATAGTTTTACAATAATGAATTCAAAATCAAATGAAATACCTAATGCTTGAAGGTGAGAATAAGAATTAAGATATTAAGTAACTTTTTATCTTTATATTTTCTTGGACCATATCGAGCATTAAAGTATTGACTCGTGATTCTTAAAACTAACTAAGGAAAACAAATTATCATGTCAAAATGCATAAAACTAAAGTAACGAGTTGTTCACGATTACAATGAAAAAATAAAAAATTCTAATGAAATGACCCTAACATGATATTCAAATATCTATATAGATATCAAATACCTAAACCAACAAGATATGCAACAAATCAACCATATCATCATGGAAAAAATTCATAAATGAGCTTAAAAAACTTATAGGATAGTTATAGTGATATCTCATCACAAATTAAGGGTTATATGGTTTGATCGTTGGGAGAAAAATATAAGGAATAAAGTAATAAAGAAATTATATATTCAACTCCTCTATTTAATAGAATTAAGTATCAACAACTAACTATTAATATTAATCATTTAAAAAAGAAAATCAATTCCTATCACAAAACTCAAATTTAATAATGTAATTAAGATTGAAAATGTCTAACAAAATTTATTCTCTCCATTTATCTATCTGAATTTTGTCGTCAAACTTTTAAACTAAAATATTAATAATTAATCTATCTATTTGTTTTGAAAAATGAAAAGAACATCTACTCAATATTTATACATAGAAGTATGGAGAGAAATAAATATATATAAATTTAATTTATATGTATCAATAATAAAAATATTGAATAATTATAATTAAATGTCTTTATCGACAAATTATATAAATTAAATCCAATATACATTTATTTATAAATTCATAAATAATCCCTCAACACTAAAAAGGTTTCTACGTTACACTATTTAAAAATAAAAGAAAAAGGAGTTGTGAATGTAAACCAAGAAAAACAATTCACCAAATTTATATTCTTATCTTAATATTTTAATAAAAAATTAAATTCTTTTTTATAGAAAAAGTTAAATTTTATATTTCTTTTAAAAGTTTGTATTCTGAGAAATTTTCAAAAAAAAACTTTCAGAATCAAAACATAGAGGTTGAACCTTCTAGATCTGAATTTTATTTTATTTGTTTTAAAAAATTTTGAAATAAAATTTTAAAATACAAAGTTTAAATTTTTATAAAACAAACAGAACTAAAAAAAATTATTTATTACATAAAACTCAATTTTTTAAAACATATTTATGTGTCAAAAAATTTTTAAAAAAAATTAATATATAAAATTTAAATTTTCTGAAATATGTATTCGAATGTTTTCTTTCTATGTTCTGAATCCAAAATAAATTTAGTAGAATATAAAAAAGTATTATTTTAAAATTGAAATAATTTATATAAAATATAAAAGTATATCGTAAAATTTTAAAAACAATGTCGTGTTTATTCTCTCTCGCACATTAATCTTCCTTCACGTTTTCTTCGGCCCAGGCAAACCAAAGCCAATAAAAGAGTTCCTAACCTGCAACGTGGGCCCAATATAAACCCCCACGTGTCGTACTGAAAAGTGGTACCCCACCTGCCAACATTCCAGAAGTCGACACGTGTCCTATGATCTCACTCTTATAGGTAGGGACCACTTTGGAAAGCCCTCTCGATAACTGTGTTAAAACAGTCCCGTTTAGTTTAGGGTCCACCCATTAGGCCACTCCCCTCTTGGGTCCCGCATCCACACTCACATGACCACAATATGAGTGGACCCATAGCCACTTTCACCCATAATAAATTCTCCAAAAAGTAGCACAAAAAATGAAAATTATTATTATTACTACTAATTATTACTCAATATAAACAAAAGTGGATAACGAAAATTCATCTATATTAAAAATTAAATACATCAAACCTACAAGGAATAAAGAAGGCAAAACACTTCCCGATACTCCAAATTACCATACTTATCTACCATATATTTTAATGTGTAATTTATAATTATTACTAATAATTCATATCATGGAGTGATAATAAAGTGATTTTGAGGAAGAATATAGTTAAAGTGATTGGGAAGTCTTGAATTCAATTCCCCTGTTAACCAAATATCAAACATTTATCTTTTCTGAAATTAATAACTCACAATAATAAGTTTGTAAGTTGAATATTTATTTTAATCTTTAAATATATAAAATATTATTATTATAATTTTTGAATATATTTATATTTAAATTATTTTTATATTCTCAAATATCTCTTTATTATTAATTTTATAATTTAATTAACTAATTCATTCAAAGATAAAATTGTTAACTAAAAATACATTAAAAAATTTAGAAAAATATATAATAATATACTTTTATAATTTTGAGACATTTAAAAATGTTGTGACAGTATCTTACACATTTATATATCAACATATCTACTCAAGATTTTAAGAACACTTATTTTTACATAAATAAATTCCAGGACAACACCTAAAATCAAGAATAAAAATCTTCAGAAAAACACGAATAACGGTTATTCTTATTCTAAATTTTTTAATTAATATTGTTGTTAAACTTAAAAAAAAGTAAATATCTCTAGCTGTGGAATAACATAACAGTACTAGTAGTACCCCCATTGCACGGTTCACGGAGTCAGCACCCCCACTATAAGTTATATGCTCATTTGGTTGTGCATAGAAAACCATCAACCATGAGTTTAATACATAGTTCCTTGGTAAAAATAAGTTTTTGGCTGTCTTCTCTTCAAAATGATTTAGCCCCCAAAATCAGTTCGTATTCTACTCTGTTCTGAGTAGCTTTGCCCCCCCCCCCCCCCCCCCCCCCCCACTTTTCGTGTTGACCCACACACACACGTGGTCCCCACCATTTTATAACCCCCCACTCACGTGCGCACGTGCTCTTCTCCAAGACAACGTCGCTAACGAAATTCAACGTTCTGCTTCACTTCAATGCTTCGAAGAAGATCGCGACAATAACTGAAGCTCTTGCCTATCATAAATCTCCAACGAAAAATCCCTCAGCATCTGCGTGGTGGTTGTGGCGGCGGCGGTCGGAGCCATAACCGACGCTCTCGCCGGAGATTTTGATGGAGGTGAAATCGAACACGTGTTGGATGACGTGGAAGTTTGTTGAATTTGAACGGGTGTTACCATGGAGGAAACGAAAGCGGAGATTGGTCTTGCTAACGTGAAAAACTGAGGCTGATTCGTTGGAACCACGAAAAAAGCACTTCCCGCTGGAACGACTGCGTTTGATGGTATGGCCCACACAGGTACCATATTTTGCGGTAACGGAATTGCAGTTTGTTGCGGAATTATAGCAGTGGTAGTTAGGTTTGTGTTTATGTTTGCGTTTGAAATTGAGGTTGTTATTAAACCTGCTGAAACTGAAACGGTGCTGTCGTTTATATCCACGTAAGCACTATTAACTGGTCGTTTACGTTTCTTCTTATCAGGTGAATCTTCCAGTTGTTGTTGGTTTTGTTCCGGGTCGGAGCTTTTATTGGGAGAAGTTGTTGGGATCTTGAGAGTGCCGTTAACGGACATCGCGATGGCGGGGACGGTGCCGGTTCCGGTGGCGGCGATAATGGCGGGCTCGGCGTGTTCGAGGAGCCACCGGATTGTTTCGCCGTCGGATTTATGACCGAGTTCTCGGGTCAATTGAAAGATCCGAGCCGCACACGTGGCAGGCATTCGGATCCGACGACCTCTACCTTCTACTTTTGTGTGACGGTCTTTCGTGGAGGCTCTCTTTTGAAGCGGTTGTTGGTGTTGGATTACTTGGGTTTGGGCTTGGGCTTGGGCTTGTATTAAAGCCTTGTTTACTTGCATGGACATGGATATCCCCGTCGGCACGTGCATCGCCATCGGCATCACGTTTATCGCTGAGCCATCCTCCGTTTCTGGTTCTTCTTTGGGTTCTCCTAGCGTGAGATCAATGTTTCTAGAACCTTCTTGAGACATGAATGATAAAAAAAAATAAACAACTTAGGAGAAACTAGGAAGGTGTTTTTATGTTTTACTTAGAATTAGAATGCGAGAGTGAAAGTGTGTTAATATATATAGCACAAGAAGGTTGAGATAATGAGAATGAGAGGGTTGTTTTTTATTGTAGGATAGAGAGGGAGGTAGTAACTAGTGATATAGAAGATGGGGCCCTTACATGGAAAGAAAATCTACGGTGATCGTTATTGGACCCAATATGATAAGGACTAATGCACGTGATGGGTCCCATCTAATGGGGTTAGTGTTAGGAGAAGGTTATGGTCAATGTTATTCACTTTGTTTGCCAAACTACACAAAAAAATGTTAAAAAAGAGAGTGAAGGATGAGGAAGAGGATGGATGAAAAAAGAAAGGAAAAAAAGAGTATGGAACAAAATGAAACTCGATACGATTCTTTCTTGCATGATGAATTCATGATGGTATGAACAAATTGAAACGGATAAGGAAAATGATTCTTTTCTATAGAAATAATTTTTGTATGTTTGTTTCTTCTATTTGGATAAATATTTTTTTTCTTATATCACCTCATACATACTTGATGATCTTTGTTTGTGGAAATCCAAATGGAATTAGAATCGTAATATTACTTTATAATATTTCCCTCATAACACGGAATTTTTTGAATAAATAATATTTGCATGTATACATTTTAAAAAATATATTAGAAAATAAATAATTATTATTAGTAATATATTTTAATCACCTTTCTTGATCTTACAAACCCATCAATGAATTAATATTTGCATATATACATAATTTTACTTTTGAATGCCTAATATTCATTTACATTTTTTAGGACATAACAAAAAGATTGATGTATTTTTTTATATGTTTGTAAAAAAAAATTATTTTATATGGATTGTTACGTATACAACTTTCAATTAGAATTGATCAAAAAATATTTCAATTTAAAAAAACTAAAGTGTTGTTTATTACTTTATTTTAAAGATGTTAATGCATTTAATTGATCATATATATAATGGACTACAACACGAGAAATTGATGTTAAAACACGTAAAAAAAATACAATTAATCGAAACAGGAGAGTATAAAATAGTAGGAGTGGGTAAAGTTCAGTTCTGAACTAGAACCGTTTGAAAATTAAACAGAATTGATTTTCAGTTCGAAAAAATGAACCAAACCAGTTTTCAATTCAAAAAACCGAATCGAACTGGTTTTTATTTTGAATTGAACCGAACCAGTTTAACTTAGTTTTTTTGTTCATATAGGCCAAATTTTACATAATTACCCCTAATTACTTATAAAAAAACAAATTCGGTTCAAGTTTTTTGAAATAAAAACCAGTTCGGTTTAGTTTTTTCAAATTAAAAACCGGTTCGGTTCGGTTTTTTAAACTGAAAACCAGTTCGGTTCAGTTCTTGTTTTAAAAAATCAGTTCGAAAACAGTCCGATTCTCAATTTTTATAAGTCAGTTCAGTTCAAAACCAGTTCGGTTCGGTTCAGTTGAACAGTTTAGTTCAGTTTTTGGTTTTTTTGAACACCCCTATAAAATAGCGAAAAGAAATGCAAAAAATTAGAAATTTTAATAAAAGAATAAAATAAAACTAAAAAAGAAATGTGAGATGGGGCAAAAAAAATGCATCAATTGTGGGAGGTTCCCTATACCACAGGATATTAAGATAACAAATGACATCATGTAAAAATGAGATAGAAATTGTTCCACTTTTAAAGTAAGAAAGTTTAATGTCAAACAACATCTAATATTCTTTAGAACAAAACAAACAACATAAAGAAAACGGACCATATAATTAAAAAAAACAAATAAAGACATCAATGACAAAGACTTGAAATTGAAAAGTCAATACAACAATGCTTCGTGCCTTTGTATTTTTTGAGTAAGAGCATACATCATAGGATATTAGGAATTAGGATGTGTGAAATAGTGAATATGATGATTCACAATTTCACAATTCAGACGGGTTAGCTTCAATGAATTATGATTTTCAGATATTTTAAAATTGGAGAATATGTTTTTAACTGAAAATTTTAATTGCAAAATCATTTATTTTAAAATATTGATAGTAAAGCAAGACATACAAATATTTTTTTCTTAAGACAAACATACGAAGATAAACTTCAAGTGACAAGACAGTGTGTGACCAAACAAATTTTAAATAAATTAAAATATCTTAAAATTAATCCAACTATAAAATCCAATTTGCAAGCTACCTCTCACTCTTTTATGGAATAAATATCTATAGGTAATAAACACATTTTAACTCATATTTTGTGAAGTAAATTATTCTCAAGAGTCTTAAATTGAAAACAAGACATAAATAAATATATTGCATCCGATTCTTATTATAAGAAAATGTTTGGAAGATATTTTAATCATTTTTATAAGAAAAGTGACAATTTTTAAGAAGTATTTATTAGTTAAATTTTATTTTATCTTATTTAATGTATTACAATTTTCTAATAGGGATATACTTAATAAAAATGTTTACAAAATCATCACAATAAAATAGTTCATTAATTTTGATGTCTTTTTTAGTTTTCTTCTTATATTAAAGATCAGAAAAATATAATGTTTTTGTTAAATTTAATTATTTATTTATTAATCTTCGAGTAGATATGTAATCACAAACAAATCTCATAAGTAGTCACATGGTGTTGTATAAATAATTTACAATTATCTCACAATGTCACGTCATCTACAAGTAATATGATGGAATTACCTAGTTTTATTGAGCTTTTAGTTTGATACTATTGTCAGTATTTTTAGTTTGTTACCTTGTTTTAGATAACACTTTTTTTTACGTCATTTTAGATAACATTTTGTATTTATAACCTCTGGTTATTTTCAGTTTTTTTTTATCAATTAAGACGTATATTCAATAAATAATAATATAGTATTATTTCAACAAAAAATAAAAATAATATAATATCGGATGCAAAATAGTAAATTTAATATTTTTTTTCTTCATCTTCTTTCTTTTTCTTTTTATTCTTTTTTGTTTTCTCTTTCATTGCATAACAAGATTTCTAACCTCCTCCTCCCATTTCTCTTCATTCGAATCGAGATGGAACAAGTCCCTGATTTACTCATCCGAATTAAAATCTGTATCTAATTTTGGTTTCTTCTATTTTGAACTGATTTAATTATCATGCATGAACTCGAGTGAGATATATCTCTTTAAGACGAAGAACAAATATGATTTTATTGATGGAATGATAAAAAAAATGTGACATTCAAGTCTATGATTTCTCATATTGGGAACATTGCAAATCTAAGATAGTATTATGTTTTAGATTGATGACACTTCTGTTGTTTGGCAAAACCTCGAGAACATATTTTCTCAGAGTGATTTTTTTAGAATTTCTCAAACCACTTATGGTTTGTCCACCATTAAACAAGGAGATTCCTCCTTCCCAACCTATTTTACCACCCTAACGAAGATCTTTGACTAACTCTTCAACTTCAAACATATACTTTCTTGCACTTCTTTTTCAAATGACTGAGGCAACACATTAATTTATTATGGTATCACAATATTGAGATCATGACTTAATTCTTTATTTTTTACAAGGTTTGAATGATAACTACACAAGTGTTCTTTCCCAATCCTTCTTCTTCACCGTCTTCCTCCCATTACCTAAGTTTACTTTATGATTCTTCAACAAGAACACAAATTACAAATTTCTCTTTTACCATATCCTATTGTTTTGGTTGTTGACACCCTCCCTTCTTCTAATAAACCTTCTAGTGGTAAACCAAACTCAAAATCTAAAACAAATTCAAGAAAACCACTAAATCTTAGTTTGTGCACTAATTGCAAGAAGATAAACCATATTATTGATAAATGTTTCTTTCTCCATGGTTTTTTTTTTTTTTTTTGAGTATCCAACTAAGAAATTGGTTAATCATGTTGATTTAATTCCTCATGATCATGTTGATTCGCTCGTAAAAAAAATGGTATATGGACTTTAGAAGGGGGTTGAAAGAGTCATACTTTTTAAGAGTTTTAATGATCATGCAATGAAAATTATTTGATGGCGATCGATTAACATACATATTCATATGGAAAAAGTTGCTTTTCAAAAACAATTGATTAATTGATCTAAATAGAAAAGGCAATTTAACAAAAGAAAAATGATTTGATTCAATAAAATGTGAAAATAAATAGAATTTCTTAATGATGCACTAATGATATGAAATCAAAGATAATAGAAAATTCAATTATTAATACAATTCACAATTGTTGAGATGAGTTCAAAATAGATTTCGTGCTCAACAATTCAAAACATGAAATTGACTCAAAATAGTATTTTCAATGTACTAATCTTTCTATCATTCATAAACCAAAAACAATTTTGGGTCACTAAACACCAAAATATCAAAATGATAATGAACATTAAACACATAAATTAAATGAGTTAAGGGAAAGATAAAAAAACTCAATAATTTATGTTGGTTCCTCTACTTTGCCCTCGTATGTAGAGTACATACAGTCCCCAATTTTTAGAATGAGAGTTTCTTCTTTTATTCTCAATTAGAACATTTGCAAAATCTATTGGAAATTCTTACCAATTTCTACAACAATCCCTTGTTCATTAAACGTTTTGAACCAAATTTCTTGAAGCACCCTACAATACCATATGAACCACTATCTTCAAGAAGACACACCTACAATTCTCGCAAGATAACACCTAGAGAAAGTCCATCTTTAGAACCTAAAGTAAATCCCTCTTCAAAACCTAAACGCAACGCTGATTGATATCACCTTGATGGTACACATGGAATAATAACATAAATAAGAGATATCTCATATCTTTATGCTTCTTACACAAAGTTTAATTCGCAAACACGACTTGAACAAGAAAATTGTATAATCTATATTATATCCTGATATTGAAGCAAAATCTCAAATTAAGTGTTTTGAATATAAACAAACAAACAAATTAATTAATCTATAATTCTAATTATGATTGTGTTGCTATTTAACTTGTATTTTTGAGTGTTTTATTCAAAGATAAATAATCAAATACATTCATACAACAATCAACTATCTCACCATGATATAAGTCAAAGAATATCATGCCTTAACTGAGTTGGAAATTGATTACATGATCATTCTGGCAATCAATATCATTCTGGTTTATAAAAGGATCATTTTGGGTATTTAAGATCATTCTAGTTTATCAAGATCATTATGGTTATTTCCATTTAAAGGCAAAAGTAAAATGAATCATTTTCTATAGTACAAATTTTAAGATAAAACAATATCAAGATTACTCCAAACAACAATTAAGCCCAGAAGTCTGGCTGAAGGTCCAAAGAAGTAAACCAACCTCCAAATCAATCTCCAGATTGATAAGCTATGAGAAAGGCAATTAATGCAACATCCAAATTTTATAATAAACTATTTTATTAATGAAAATAAGATTTTAAATAATTAATTTGATTTTAAAATTACTTTAGAATGTATGTTGATAAATTTTGTGATTAATTATCGTTATATGAGTGTTTCTCATGATCTGTTACTTTTATACATATTGGATTAAATGAGTAATATCAATAACAAATATTATATTTTATTCTTTTATATATTTTCTAAAAATAAAAGTATTTTAGTGTAATATTTCAAAAAATAAAATTTTAGGTTATTTTACATCTACATGGGCGTTCGTTATAAATGTGCACTTAATTATATTTATTTATTTTTAAATATATTTTATTTTAATTATTTATTTTATTTTAATTATTTATTTTATAAATAATTATTTTGATATACTAGTAACATTGATATAATATGATGATTTATACGTATTAATTGTGATTTAGTAATTAATGTAAATTATTGATATTATATTAATTTATTTTATATCTCTTTAAACATGGCAGTATTTTAATGTAAGTATCTTTATAAATAATAGTTTAATAATTTTTTTAATAATTAGGAGTACGAGGATTTTCATTATTACTAATATATTTTTAAAATTTTAATTACTTTACTTTATAAAATATTAGTAATATTTTAGTAATAAAATTATTAAAAAAATCTTTAAAAAATTAGTTTTGATAATTGTTGGTCGTATTTTAAAAAAAAAATTAAGAAATTATAGTTAAATCAAGTTTATTGAGATTGCACTGTTCTATAGTTAAGAAATTAGTTTCTTTTCTTTTAAAGGAGTTTTTATTTATCCGCTGTAAATTTTAGTAAAAATATTATATAAATTATTATGTATATTATTTTAAGATTTAGGGTTTACTAATTATTTAAATGAATAGAAGTTTAGGTATTCTTACCCCAAAAAAAATTGTTGTAGTTTTTATAAGAAATAAGTATTTTTAAGTAATGATTTGGATAGAAAATTTGGAGCGTTACATTATGGTATTAAAGCAGGTATGTCCAATCAGACCGAGTGGGTCAAGTGTCTCTTAAGTGTCAATAAGATGTTAGTTGTAGTCGTTTGTGAATTGTGTTCATTATTTGATTTTTACCTAATACTATTGGGTTGTGTGCCATATATTTTTCCACAACGCACACGCCTTGTGAATTGATCGCCACCTAATTAGTGAGGTTGATGGTTATCTATTCATTGTTTCTTAACTATTTTGTTTGATGTATTTGAGGTTCTTACTTGAGTAACCAAGTACTTCTTGAAATTGCCTTATTAATTTTTTGAGTTTTATTTTATCATGAATGTTTGCATTGTCTTACTCTTGAAGAACCATATTGGGTTAACTTCTTAATTGAAAACAATTATGTTTTCTTGCTTTATGTTAAAAATTAGAAGTGACATTGATTAGTTGTGTGTTAGAAATTGTTAATTCTTGCTTTATTGTATTCCAATTATGTGCCATATGTTGTGTGTTTTCTTGCTTTATTGCTTATTTAAATGTCAATCTACTATTTTTCTGTATTTTAATATTACTACTTAAACACTGCAAAAATTTAATTGTTAAATTATATGTCTTATATTTAAAGTTTTGATTTTGCTATTGAAATTGATTTAGAGAATTCTTTGTAATTTTGAAACTAAGAAATTCATATTATTTTCACTAATAATTGACGAATATTCAAGATTGGTTGAACTTTAAATTTAGAGTTTTTAAAAAGAAAAAAATTGTAAAGGAGTTAAAGTTGATTTATTTTATAAAAGGAAAATATAATTTTATGTTTGAATCGTTGTTCGCTTATTTTAAAGTATTAAATCGTGTTGGAGGTTTGTTGATTTATAAATAAAAAATATCTATGATGATTTTGTTTAAAATTTAGAGTAGCCAATCATTTAAATCAAGTTTTCCTAATTTGACGATTTGTTGTTTCTATAAAAATCTAGAAGATTTGTTGTAATAATAGTTTTGAGAACATATATATGCAGTCTAATTTTTCTTTCAAAATATAAGTTGAAATAAATGATTTTTAGAGTTCCTAAAAATTTAAGAAGATTTTTAATGGTTAAAGTATGAGTAAAATTTTGGAAATCTTATCGATTTTAAAGATAAATATGATTTGTTTTTATTTTTATTTTTTGTATTTAGACATGTGTCTAATTTTAAATTAATTTATAAAAAAGTTTTGAATTATGTGGTGCTAAATAATTAGTGGTGCTTTTATAATAATTTAATTGCAAAATTCAATTTTAGAACATTGTTTAACTTGAAAATGGTTTAACGAGTTGTTGACTCATTTTAGTTAGCTAACACGTTATACTATCTTCTAGTAAGTAATTATTTGTCCTATTTGCTACTTGAAAAAAAATCCTTATTTTAGTTTCTGTTAAGTGATGAGAACTAATTCCAAAAAATAATAATTTAATTGTGGTAAATTGGAGTTTTTGGATTGCTATGGAAATATTCTAATATTTGATTTGTGAAATAAGCTTTGGATCATGCTGGCAAATTCGTTGAATTAGTTATATAAATTTATATATGATTACGTGGGTAAGAAATTGTCTATGATTAAAGTGCTATAAGTGTTGCGAATTTGGGTATAATGTTTAAGAATAGTTGACATTGTTTAAAAGCTACATAATTACATATTTTAATATTAATATAAGTGTCATTTATTTTGTGATTGTTGCTACTTCTATTCACAAATAAATTATGGTAGACGAGTAATTAAAATAATTTTCTTTTTTAATTTGAAGTAAGGAGTAGAAGTTGCGGTACCACATGCGTTCTCTTTAACCATGTTAAAAGTTTTTTAATTATCCGTGTTTAAATTTGAATAAATACAATTATTGTTACCTTAAGTAGTTGACTCAATAAGTAGGAAGGACTAGCTGAAGGTGCAAACATGAGAAGAGGAGGTTGAATTGTGTTTTGTCAAAGTTGATAATTTTTTGCTAATTTGATGAAGGTTAGTTGATGTTTATGAATTACTTAGATAAGAAACAATCAGATTCAAAGGTAGCAAAGAATGAAAACATAAATAATTTGACACATAGATTTATCATAGTTCACCACTAACTTGACTATATCGAGTTCCCTCGTTCAGATGTCTTTAATTCTGAATTGTATCTTGTTCAGATTCAATTTGTAAATTCTTCAGATTGATTTTATAAATTCTTCAAATTGATTATGATCGTATTTTATTCAGATTGCGTTTGTAAATTATTCATATTGATTTTATTCATATTTTAATGTAGATAAATCTTGATCAAATCTTCTTCCAAACTCGACCATATCTTCTTTTCAACTTGGTCAAAGATTTTCTTCAATTATACATATGAATCAAATCTTATATTAGATTTTCATCAATTATAAATTTGAATCAAATCTTAGTTTATATTTTCTTCAATTATAAATTTGAATCCAATCTTATTTTATATTTTCTTCAATTATAAATTTGAATCAAATCTTATTTTAAATTTTGTTCAATTACATATTTGAATCAAATCTTAATTTAGATTTTCTTCAAAAACATGAATCTTCTTTCACACTTTTTGAAGTCAAATATATTATTCTCATAAAATACTTTTGTTATCGTCAAAACCCTAAGTATAAAATCAACTTGGTTCCAACAATCTCTGTTTTTTTAACGATGATAAAACTTGTATTTTTTATAACAAACTTTATTTATATTTATTTGACTCCCCCTAAGTCTAAGTATCATTTTCTTCCCACTTAGTCAAATATATTTATCCCCTTTTGTCATCAGACATAAAGACTTGAAAATGAAACTTGCTCTTTTTTTATTTTATTTTTGTTGCCTTTTTTTTTAATAACATGAATATAACATATTATAAGAAAATATAAAAACTAATGTAAAGCTAACCTACTTTGAAGTTATCACAACATCAGTCACATATGAAAGTAATGTTTAGGTTTTTCTTGATGAAGTCAAAACTATCTTCAAGTAGTGGTTTGATGAATATGTTAACCCATTGGTGTTCAGTGTCTACAAACTGAATGTTTAGTATCCTTTTTTTGAACACAGTCCCTAATTAAGTGGTGTTTGATCTCTATAAGTTTAGCTCTAGAATGTAGGATAGGGTTCTTTACGCGAAAAATAGCATTTTACAACGATTTTTTTAATCCATTTACAGTGCTTTTTCAAAAAAAAAAAAAAAACGCTGTAGAATCGAGCGCTGTAAAAGATACAACAACGCTTTTAAAAAAGCGCTATAAAACATGTAGATGTAATGCGCGCTTGTTTTGCACATTTTACAACGCTTTTTCGAATAAGCGCTGTAAAATGCATACCCATAATTCATATATTTGGTGTGCATTTTACAGCGCTTTTTTGAAAAAGCGCTGTAAAATATGCACCTATAATTCATATGTTGGGTGTACATTTTACAACGCTTTTTCGAATAAGCGCTGTAAAATGCATACCCATAATTCATATATTTGGTGTGCATTTTACAGCGCTTATTCGAAAAAGCGTTGTAAAATGTACACCCAACATATGAATTATAGGTGCATATTTTACAGCGCTTTTTCAAAAAAGCGCTGTAAAATGTGTTTATTTTTTGTTTTAACGTTGTAAATTAAATTTTTGAAAAAGCGTTTTTTAGCTTTTTATGGCATTTTTTTTAGAAAGCGCTATCTTTTATCTTTTTATCCAAAATTATTTTGATCCAGAATCAGTTCACACAACAACAAAATATATTCAAATACCATAAGCATTTACACAATCAGTAGACAAAAAACAGAACTGTGTAACTTAATTAACATATATGTAACTCTGTAACTCTGTAATTTACAACATAATTAACTACATTCAGATACATATATATAACCTAATTTACAACCTAATTAACTACATATACATTGAACCTAATTTACAACCTAATTAACTACATATTCATATGCATGTTCATATATCGTGTCCTATGATCATATACATATAATAACTAACAGAATATACAAAATATGCACAAGCTACCATATAATATTTAGATCCCTTGCCCAGCAGCATGCTATTTCCCAGAAAATCAAATAATTTGCATTTCAAGCACATACTGACACCATTCTTCCTTTAATTCCATTAGATCTTCATCAGAATATGAGGGACTGGAATTGTCAAAGTACTGCGATATAAAAATTGAACATATTATATTAAGTTAGTATCAAATATATAGATAATTTAATTATATATGAAAATCATATAATGAAAATACCGTACCGTTTCTGGGATAATAGTTTTATTCTTGTTAACAATCTCCCTCATGAATCTCAATATGTAGTACCCACGGTCGATGTTGTTTGTTTGACGAGGGCACTGTAAAATAAAAACATATAAGTCCATAAAATATTTGTGCATTAATCGTAAAGGCATACATTTGTAATTGAAAATTTTAAGGCATATATTTCAAACCTTTATTGGGATCCATGTGATGTTATTAGACTTTTGCTTCGACACTGTAGCACCTCTTTGAGCTCGAAAAACTTGTAAGGCACTATCGAACGAATAAATGTGATTATTATAGCATGAACAAACACATTATTTATATATATATATGTAAGAAATAAATGAATATTACTTACGTGTCGAACATAGTCTTTATTTCGGAGTGATTGTTGTAAATGTCATGCAAGGGATATAAATAGTATATAACTTCAGAGACCGCATTGATTGCAAATAAAACCCAATGTGCCCTACAACAACAAAAAATTGGTTAAGCAATTTTGTTTATACACAACTAATAAATTAAAATCATATCAATTAAAAAAGATATAAATAAATAATATATAATTACGTACCCTGAATTATATGGTGCGAAGAACAATTTATCATTTTCTTTATTTCCTAATAACATATCTACAATGTATTTCTTTATATTTACTGGATCGAGTTTGCACATCGACAGCTTATGCGGAGACAAGAATGAGAATTTATTTGACAATTTCCTCGTTCACACGACCTTCTCATACAAAAACCTTCAATGAAAATTTTAAACTAGATTAATTACCAATACATTTAATTAATTACCAATAAATGCAATTAAAAGTATTTTTTACCTTATGTACAAGCACATGACAGTAGCACTAAGCTCCTTATGGTTGAGAAGTTCGTATATGTGCTCCTTTTCGAGAAATTCATCCTACTCATCTCCGAATATAGCTTTATTCCTGGGTATGATGCGCGAATCGTCGTTGTTGTCCATGTTCTGTTTTACTTGGATGTCAAGACACGCCCCGTGTTTAGCAAGGCGTGGCTGACTTATTTTAGGAACATGGGCAGCAGCGACCGATTTTCCCCGATCCAGTTTTCTTGCTGCAATTTTGGCAGCTTTATTACCCTCCAGCCTTTGTAGTTTGGCAGCCCTATTACCCTCCAATGTTGGAGGTTTGTTGGCTCTTTTTGGCTGTACGGGTGGTTTATTTAATTGGATCTACAAAAATGAGGTTAAATGTTAGTTTATTGAATCTGAAAAAATGACAAACCTTAGGGAATAAATGTGACAACCCGTTTCGGGAGATGTAACTGATTTGTTTATGTGAATCTTTTTTTCGAGGGCAACAAGGTGGGTGGGCCATGCCACGTAACCACCAATAGCTTCGCCCAATAACTGCATATCTCCATCGTTGTCCGGTATCGGCAACAGTGCAGTTGGTTCGAAAGCAACAACAGGTGATACTTTGACATGACCCATAGAGATCAGAGTATTGTGCAATACTTCTCCCGAAGTATTGTACAATTTTCCTTTTCCCACCTTCCGATGAGTAGGCGAGGACAAGTATAGCACGCATGTAGTGACACCCTAAATCAAATAGTTAAAACATAAGTACGGTTAATATATAAGTTTGTTTAATACATAAGTAATTACATAATCAAGTAAGTAATTAATTACCTCGGGAATATTTTTGAGACCGACGTTGCAACTCGCGGTTTCACTCTCCATTTGTATTTCATGTTGGAGCTGATCCGAGAGTTGCTTGTCTTTGTTCGTATTCACCAAAAGTGCCACTTGCTCTGTAAGAATTTTGAGCTTCTCTAATACTTCCTCGTTGGAAGGTTTTTGGCGCTTCTCTTGAGAAAAATACATTTTGGGAGTTATGCCAAATCCTTTCCCCCTAACCCGACCGGAATACTCAGGGACACACACTATAGTTTATAATACAAATTACAAGTGATGTTTAATTACTTACAATTTTTTGTTCAAGGCGTGCATATCCCATACGTGATTTCTTGTATGGGTGTTTTGGGTTGCTTGCCCGTTCGCGATTTGCCTTACTAATATTCTATATAAAAAAAAATAGCAATTGTGTAAAAATTTAAAATACGCTACGAATATGAATAATAAAACACAAATGCTAATAAATTAATCACTTACGACAAACGCCGGGTCAGAACGTTTGGAAACAAATGCACTCCATTCATCCTTTGATATATAATGTTGATATATCTTTGGAGGTTCAGCATTTGTGTTTCCTTCTCTATCTTTTAGATAGAAATTTGAGAGATGGGATCTAAATCCACGATGGATTTTCCCAGCAACTCTCAAAACATATGACTTTCGTTCCTCATCAAGAACAAAAGTGGTCTGCAATGAAAACAATCATAAGTAATGTATTTTACAGAAAAAACATTATAAATGACAAAAGAGTAGATCAAAATATTTACTTGAATGTCATTCCAGATGATATCTTTGGCATCCTTCAACGCCTTATCTCTCCAATCGTCAATCGTAATTGAGATGTTTTATCGAACAACAGCCCCAATGTAACTAACAAACATTGAGCTGTTGGGGTCAATTGGCTGACCACTCTCATTCCAACCAACCTAATAAACTCATATAGTAAGTACATGCTATTAAAAAAAGATAAAAAATAGACAGCAAACAGAGTATAGTATAGTATAACCTCAAACTTGATGCCATTACTCCTTGCTTTAATGACTTTTTGCAAGATAGTTGCACCACGTTTGACTTCATTTTCATAAGTTTTAGAGGTGCCAAGTTCTTCAATTTGACATTCTAAATCTTTGTTTGTATCCATTTAACTACAACAAGTTCAACATGCAGTTTAGTATAACATCAACAAGCTCAACATGCATCATGCATTATTCTAAGTACATATCAGTATCAGTATATCTTAAACAAGCTCAACATGCATTTTAATGATTACAAAAAATTAATAACATCAATACCTGAATAATGAGGGTTCGAAGAAAGACGAAATGCGAAGAAAAGAGGGTTTGCAGAAAGTTCACAGAAATATGGTTCACAGAAATACGGTTTGAAGAAATACGTAATGAGGGTTACGTATTTCAATGAAAATATATTGTGTGCAATGGGAGAGATGATCTTGGATGGAAATAAGGTTCGAAATGAAGGAGATGATCGTGGAAATAAGGTTCGTAATGGACGGGATCATAGGGTTTGCAAAAGAAGAGAAGTACGATGAATGTTGAGATGATAGTGAAGTTTACGTAATGAAGAGGAAACTGAAGCGGTTACTGATATATATGTAACCCTTTTACAACGCTTTTTTATAAGCCTTTTACAGCGCTTGTTTGAAAAGCACTCTAAAAGGCGTCTTTATTTAAATTTTTAAAAGGCTCTTTTACAATGCTTCTCCCAATAAGCGTTGTAAAAGATCTCCGTGTTTTATTATGTTATATGAATGTTTTTTTAAAGTCTTTTACAACGCTTTTTCAAATAAGCGCTGTAAAAGGTCTCATTATGTTAATTTTAAAAGGGTCTTTTACAGCGCTTATTTGAAAAAGCGCTGTAAAAGACCTCCTTGTTTTATTATGGTATATGAATGTTTTTTTTAAAGCTTGTTACATCGCTTTTTTAAATAAGCGCTGTAAAAGGCCTCATTGTTTTATTACAGCGCTTCTCTTCCTCTTCACCAAACTCTTCTCATTTTATGCATCTTCTTCACAAACATCAAAGCTTAATCTCTCATAATTCAATCTCCACCACAACACCCTTTTTCTCTCTTTACATTCCATTTCCTTCATAAATCGTGTGCTAATTCGTCGATAAGTGGTTCGAAACTTGGTCTTCAGGTTTATTGGCATGTCGCAAAAAATGGGTTTGAGTCTGATGTTCTTGTTAACAATGTATTTTTGGGGATTCCCTGATGCGTACAAGGTGTTTGAAGAAAATCTTGTTAGATAAGGTCTTGTTAGGTGTCTCATGAATGTTACTTTAAAGCCATTTACATCGCTTTTTCAAATAAGCGCTGTAAAATGTCTCTTTATTTTATTTTTAAAAGGGTCTTTTACAACGCTTTGTCAAATAAGCGCTGTAAAATGTCTCTTTATTTTATTTTTGTGTTTGGTTTATTTGGGTTGGGATGACATTAAAAACCTTTTTAATTAGATGATGAATTATTAGAAATGACTATTCTGAAGAATCTATATATATATATGCACTGAGCAAAAGAGAATCTCTCTATTCAATCAGAAAATAAATTAATCAGAAAATAAATTAATCAGAACTTAGTATAAAACACTCAATTTAGATTACATGCATATTTATATTAACACAGTTCAAATTACATGCATATTCACATTAACACAATTCAGATTACATGCATGACTTATATAAAACAATTAAACATGTACATTAAGATGCCCTTCTTCTTTTCCTGGTGGGATTCACATTTGTTTGTCCATTTACAATACGAAACGATGGATTAATCCAAATTGCCTCATCATGATCATCTCTAAGATATAAATCATCATTAGTTGAATCAATTTCATGTGGTTGTTGTGATGTTGCAAATAAAATATCATTACCAACATCTTCATCATTATTGTTATCATCACTTATTTTATTGGTCGATAGGACAACAAACCATTTATCATCAGAAGGATCAGTGACATAAAACACTTGTTGAGCTTGCGACGCTAAAATAAAAGGCTCGTCTTTGTATCCCACCCTATTAAAATCGACAAGCAAGAATCCTGACTCATCAATCCGAACGCCATTATTATTATCGACCCACTTGCAACCAAATATAGGAACACGAAACATTGTGTAGTCTAACTCCCATATGCGCTCGATAACCCCAAAATATGATAGATTTGCATATATTGGGTTTTTGTCTTTTGCACTTGAGACATGCATCGCTTCAGCTACGAGAGTGACTCCACTATTTTGCATAGTGGTCTGATCATCTTGTTCTTTGGTATAAAATGTGTAGCCGTTAATAACATAACCAGTGTAAGAAAAGACATGTAAGCTCGGACCATTTGCTAGCCACCTCAATCTATTTGAAATTGATCCGGGGTCTATATCAAATTTTGACATTATGTGATTTTTTAACCATGTTACAAAACTTCGATTGTGCTCTCGAGTTATCCAATTTTGATTCCTATTCATGTTCAAACGAGATAACTGATCAATGTGTATTGTAACATACGGTTGAACCTCATCATCATTGTGCAGAACATACAATTGTGCCTGCTCCCATTCTGTCCTTGATATAGTCAGTAGTCTCCTTCCAGTTATCCCTTCTCCTGATAGTCTTCCCGAATGACGAGACATGGGAAGCCCTATGGATTCAACATTGGACAGATATTCAGTACAAAATTCAGCAGCCTCTTCAACAATGTATCGTTCAGCAATACAACCTTCTGGTCGACTTCTACTTTTTACGTACCCTTTTAATATTTTCATATATCGTTCTATCGGATACATCCATCTCATATAAGCTGGCCCACAAAGTTGTGTCTCCTTAACCAGATGAACAGTAAGGTGAACCATTATATCAAAAAACGATGGTGGGAAATACATTTCAAGCTCACACAAAGTAACAACAATTTCCCTCTGCAATGTCGGTAATTTCTGAGGGTCGATCACTTTACTACAAATTTCCCTGAAGAAGAAACATAATCTAGTTAAGGCTAGTCGAACTTTTTCAGGTAAAATGGAACGTATACCTATTGGTAGCAAATGCTCCATTATAATATGACAATCATGGGTCTTCAAACCTTTTAACTTGAGGTCTTTCATACAAACCAAATTTTTAATGTTCGAAGAGTATCCTTCTGGAACTTTAACTTCGTGTAGAAATTTACATAAAACAATTTTTTCCTTTCTAGATAGAGTATGAGCGGCTGGAGGTAGATATGTGCGATTTCCTTTCTTTACTGGAGCCAGTTCATTTCTTATTCCCATATCGACCAAGTCCAATCTTGCATTGACGCCATCTTTAGACTTTCCTGGAACATTGAGTAACGTACCAATAACACTTTCAAATACATTTTTTTCAATATGCATCACATCGAGGAAATGTCTTACATACAATGACTTCCAATATGGCAATTCAAAGAAAATTGACTTTTTCTTCCACCCAGTTTTCACCAGCTCTCCCGCAAAAGGTTTGCCAAATTTATTGGTCAAACCTTGTACTTTTTCAAGTATTTGATATCCAGTCGGTGCTAAAGGAGCTTTACCTTCCTCTGATTTTCCATTGAATGCATTTCTCCACCCACGATACTGATGGCTATAAGGTAAAAATCTACTATGTCCAAGAAACACATTCTTCTAACAATGTTTCAACCGCATCCAATTTGTACTCTCTTCACATATAGGACATGCACACTGACCTTTAATGCTATATCCTAATAAATTACCATATGCTGGAAAATCATTAATTGTGTCGAACAACATAGCCCTCAAATTGAAATATTCTTTCTTATACCCATCATAAACTTCCACATTTGTCTCTGACATACATTTTAAATCTTCAATTAAAGGAGTCAAGTATATGTCGATATCATTCCCCGGTTGTTTGGGTCCAGAAATTAACAAAGACAACATCATAAACTTACGCTTCATACATAACCATGGAGGTAGGTTATATATTACCAAAATCACAGGCCACGTGCTATGTGAGATGCTTTGAAGACCATGTGGATTCATTCCATCAGTAGAAAGTGCAAGTCTTAGATTTCTTGACTCTATCCCGAATTCAGGATACTCGTGATCAATTTTTGCCCATTGTGGGGAATCTGCAGGGTGTCGAAACATTCCATCTCTAATTCTTTCATCTGCATGCCATGTCAAGTGTTTTGAATCTTCTTCACTGCGATACATGCGCCTAAATCTTGGTATTATAGGAAAATACCACACGACTTTTGCTGGAGTAGATTCTTTCTTCTTATATCGAGAGACATTGCATTTCGAACACGCCTTAAGTAGTTCATATCCGTTTCAAAATAAAATGCAATCGTTAGGACACGCATGAATCCTTTGTAACTCATGCCAATAGAACACAAAATCCGTTTAGCCTCGTAGGTTCGACTGGAAAGTTCATTATCATCTGGCAACATATCTTTTATGAGTGTTAATAATTCTGTAAAGCTTTTATCAAACCATCCATTACTCGCTTTTAAGTTGTACAACTTTAATATCGCCGACAGTCTTGTGAATTTAGTACAACCATTATATAATTCTTTCTCTGCATCACTCAACAAACTTTCAAACATTTTAGGACAATCTCGAAGATCTTCTTCAACTGCTTTTGAGATCTCATCAACTCGGTTCGGCTCATATGTATCTGTATCGAAGTCAGTTGAAGCATATGTCGAACTATTCTCAAAATTAATGTTTCCTTTTTTTTTCTCACCATGTCTTATCCAACATGTGTAGCTTTGATCAATTCCATTACATACTAGATGTCCTTCTAATTCATCTTCTCTAACACGTTTTCCAAAACAACATTTTAAACAAGGACAAACGACTCTATTTGGATCTTTTGCATTCTTCACTGCAAACTCAACAAACTCTTTCACTCCATTTTCATACTCTTTTGACAATCGATTGACATACATCCATTTCCTATCCATATTATACGACCTATATAAATGCAGTTACAAAAATAATAAGCTTTCAAAACATATCAACAAGTTTCAAAAAGAAACCAATATCAACATATCTAATAACAATTTCAAAACAGAAAAGATTTCAAAACAGAACAGGTCAACAAATTTCAAAAAAAAGAGATTTAATATATATATAACAATTTTTAGTTTTCAATTATTAAAAAACTAAAGATTTTTTGACAAAAACAAATTAAAAAATACCTAAGACAACGTAGATGGTTGCACAGTACGTAGAGGATATGAGGGTTCTCAGAGTAGAGGTGATGAGGGTTCGTAAATTTGTTTTAAAAGTAAATTATATTTATTTGAAAGCGCCTGTATTTTACAGCGCTTGTACAAAAAGCGTTGTAATAGGTAGTTAAATTGATTGAAAGCTCATGTATTTTACAGCGCTTGTAAAAAAAGCGTTGTAATAGGTAGTTCAAATATTTGAAAGCGCATGTATTTTACAGCGCTTGTACAAAAAGTGATGTAATATGTAGTTAAATTGATTGAAAGCGCATGTATTTTACAGCGCTTGTGAAAGAAGCGCCGTAAAATAATACGCGAAAGCGCTTCATTTTACAGCGCTTTTGCAAAAAGCGTTGTAAAAGCCTTATAATATTATGCGCAAACGCTATATGACCCTACAACAGTGCTTTTTTCACAGTGCTTGTCAAAAAAACGCTGTAAAAGGCTCCGTTATTTTTAAAATATACTTACAACAGCGCTTGTATTTAGCAAGCGCTGTAAAAGGAGCGCTATTAAATGTCATTTTTGACGTAGTGGTTTTTGGTTAGACAAATGGTATAAGCATTATCACAATATATGAGAATGTTGGATTCTAGGATTTTATAGTCTTCAAGGTGATGCTTCATACAAAGTAGCTGAGAACTACAACTAGCTGGGGAAATATACTCAGTCTCTGTTGTTGACATTGCAATGGTGTTTTGTGTCTTACTTGACCAAAATATTAAGTTGTCACCTAGAAACGTGCAGTTGTCACTAGTGCTTTTTCGTTTATCTCTTACATAATCAGAATCACAGTATCCACTCAGTTTGTACTTAGAAGATTTCTTGTAGAACAAGGTGAGGTTGGTAGTGCCATTTAGGTATCTAAAGATTCTCTTAACAACATTTAAATTTGATTCTCTAGAATCAGCTTGAAATCTTGCACATACACATACACTAAACATGATGTCAGGTTTATAGGAGGGAATTTATAGTAGGGATCCTATAATTCCTCTATAGGTATTTCGGTCAACTTTTTGGCCTGAATAATCTTTTTCAAGTGAACATGTGGGGTGCATTGGTGTAGTTATAAGTTGCAATCATTGATCTTAAATTTCTTGAGAAGCTCTTTTGTATATTTAGTTTGATGAATGTATATACCTTTTTTACTTTGTTGAATTTGTATCTCTAAGAAGAACTTAAGTTCTCCATCATACCCATTTGAAATTCAAGCTGCATCAATTTAGAAAATTATTGACAAAGAGTGTCATTAGTAGATCTAAAAATAATGTCATCAACATAAATTTAAATAATAAAAAATATTATCTCCGATTAATTTTCTAAAGAGTGTATTATCTACTTGTCCTATTTCAAAATTATTTTTAAGCTAGAAGTTACTACTTATGAGAATATTAGTATTTTAGTTGTCAGTAAATAATACAATTCTTAAATATTTTTCTATATTTTTCTCCAATAATACAAAAATTTAGCAACCCACATATTTAAATTAAAATATTTTCCCTTGTGTTTCTAGTTACACACTTTTTCTTATTCACTTTTATTTATTTGTTTATTTTATTGGAGATTGAGTCTTAAAATATTATTTGAAATGGTTGAGGTCCCTACAGAGATAATCTGTTTCTTAGTTTTGAAAAATATTTTTAAACAATCTAAAACTCTATATTTGTGCACTTCAACGTTAAAGAAAAATATAAATTCCATGGTTTTTTTAAGCAAAAGTTAGAATGTAAACACATCACAAGATGAAATAGACATCTCAATTAGGTTGGCATCTTCATTTTATCATTTATTATTTGCTAAACCTTAATAAATATCATTAAAATAAAATAAAAAAGAGATACAAATTTGGGGGGAATTAGCCAAAACTCATGAGAACAAAAAGGAAAAACAACAGTCTTCCATTAAAATTTTAAAAAAATCCAATTAGAAAAAATCAAAGTGAAGAAAAATAAATGTAGCAATTAAAACAATAAACTTCATCAACTAAGTAGAAAACTCGCCTAGCAAAAGAAGTAAAAACAAAATTAGTCAACATCAAGTAAAACCATAATCCAACACACCCAAGATGTTTCTAAGAAAAATACAGGATTAATTGCACTTTTAGTTTTTGAGATTATAATATTTTTTGATTTTGATTCTAGTAAATTTTTTTACATTCTTGCAAATATAATTTTATTTTAAAATAATCATTTCATCCATCTTACGTTACAAAAACTGTAATATTGTTTGATATATTGCGCAAACCACCGAACTCAATAAAAAAGTTCTCAAGAAACGAGACTTATTTTATCGAGAAAGTTTGAGAGGTTAAGATGATTTATGACGTCATTGTAAAGGTAAATCAAAAATTTATCATAGAAGATAAATGTGTCATTTATATTTAATTTTAACGATATTGCAGTTTTATAAACAAAACAAAATATATTATAATTATAAGAAACAAAAACATATTTAAACTTAATTGAATTTACTGCTATTTGAATCTAATAATGACCAAAAAGTGATATCACATGTACAAACAACAATGGTCAAGAAGTTATGTGTTAATGCAAGAATGTATCTCATCCAATAACATGAGGAGAGATTAAAATAAATACCGAGTGAGGGATTTTCAATATGAAAAACTGGAGAAAACAAATTTTAAAGTTGATATTTCAAACGCCAATTTACATCTGCAATTCAATCTCTAGCAATATATGTAGTTAGTTTCTCATACAAGTCTTCGACTTCCAATACCATTGTTCTAATTAACATCAAAACACAACAATTAATTATTGAACATTTTTAGCTAAACAATATTAGTAATATTTGAGTGAGAAATTATAAAATTTAATATTAAATAAGATTTTGGTCCCTATCAAAATTTTCTTAAAATAATGGTCTCTCAAATATTTTTATCAACAATTTTGATAGTACGATTAAGACAATTCATATATATCATTTGAATTTTAAATGATTTTTTTCTTACACATTGAAAACATTATAAAAATCACTCATACAAAAATTTAAAATAAAAATTAAAAAAATCATATTTAAGGGATCATTATTTTTATGATATTTTAAATATGCAATCAAAATATCATTAAAAAGTTAAAAATACCCTTAATTTAAAAACAAAGATCAAAATTGTTAACGATAAATATTTGAGCGACCATTGTTTGAAGAAAATTTTTCGAATGATTAAAAATAAAATATGATATATTTATAGGGATAAAAAAAACTTTTTAAACGTTAAAATTTATAAAATGAAACTTTTAAAAGATAAATAATTAAAATGATTATGAAAATATGAATAAAGACCAAAATATATAGTTTATGAAAACTTGAACATTTTTCATATCAATTTTTTCTGTCAACGAATTTTACTTGTTAGAAAAATCATTTTGGATAATATTTTGAAAAATAAAATATCAAAATGGTTTATTAAAAAATAACAAAGAAATCAATTATTATTTTTTACGAATTAAATATCCTACGCACCAAATTGCAAACACTAATCTTTTTAATTTGTTAGACAAAGATTAATCTCTTAACATAGTTAGAATTATACATAAACGGAAATAACAAAAAACTATTACATAAACGATGAGGGTTTTTTATTGAAAAAACTCTATTTTAAATAAAAAACACCAAATTATCCAAAATACTCCATTTTTACTTTTAGTTATAATTCGTCATTTAGAATGGCGATTTCCTTAAGGAAGCTCAAGTTTCAAATGACGAATTCCCACATAGTTTTTTAAATAAATAAATAAAAAATCAATTTATTTTTTATTTTTAATGGAATTATATATATAATTAATTAATATAATTCATAAAAATACATAAAAATAAATAAATAGAAATTTTAAAGTATGAATTTTTTTTACTAAATCCAGGTTCTAAATGGGCATTTCTCAAAGATTTTTTTTTTTTAAAAAAATTAATTCAATTTTTATTGAAATAACAAAAGTAATATATATATATATATATAATTAATATAATTCATAAAAATAGATAAATAGAAATTTTAAATTACGATAAAATTTTAGAAAATTCAAGTTCGAAATGCCGATTTCCCAAAGGTTTTTTTTTAAAAAAAAAATATTTCAATTTTTATTGAAATAACAAAAGTCATATATATATATAT
>NC_021166.2:51317305-51319724 GCF_000331145.2 Cicer arietinum
TTATATTAATTAATTATATATATATATATATTATTTTTGTTATTTCAATAAAAATTGAAATAATTTTTTTAAAAAAAAAATCTTTGGAAAATCGGCATTTCGAACTTGAATTTCCTAAAATTTTATCTTAATTTAAAATTTCTATTTATCTATTTTTATGAATTATATTAATTATATATATATATATATATTATTTTTGTTATTTCAATAAAAATTGAAATGATTTTTTTTTTAAAAAAAACTTTTGAGAAATGCCCATTTGGAACTTGGGTTTACTAAATTTTTTTCATAATTTAAAATATTTATTTATTTATTTTTATGTATTTTTTTGAATTATATTAATTAATTATATATATAATTCCTTTAAAAATTGAAATTTGTATTTTTTTAAAAACCACGTTGAAAGTCGCCATTTAGAATTTGGACTTCCTTGAAAAAGTCGACATTCTAAATGGCGACTTATAACTTAAAGTATAAAGGAGGTATTTTAATATATTTTTTTCAAATGGAGTAGTAATTTAGTGTTTTTTTTCTTTCAAAAAGGAGTTATTGGAAAAAAAACACCTCTTCAAGAATTTTAATACTACTACATTCTTGAAATTAAAGTTGAGGTCACTAATTATAAGAAATTATTTGTCTATTAAGTTAGTAGTAGATTTTGAAATTGCTTCGTTCTAACACTATATTTTCAAGTTGGAATTGACTCTAGTAGATTTATTCGAGCCCTTGTGCTATCATTAAACAATGTATCATCCACATTCAAGCAACTTGATTATAACCGTAGTCTCTTGTTTTAAGCCTAAGCATTAAGTTCTTGCATTATCTTTTGTTGGCTGCAGGTTGGAATCTTATAGAGAATTGGATCTTGGCTATTTGAGGTACTTGTATTTTACCTCTTCAACATCCTCATGTTTTCTTACCTATTCTTCATCAATTTTGTAATAGTTATTTCAACATTATTTTGAAATGAAAAATCCTCTTGAATAACAAATATTTTTAAGATGAAATTTTTAAATGCAAATGTTAGGCTATAGGAAACATAACCTTAGGATGTAAACAATTTGTTAAAAAATGTATTATGTATGCTATTATGTTTCAGTTCAAAAGTTAATTAAAATTTTTAAGTCCTTAAAAGTCTGAAAGCTCTTTCCCTGTTTACCATTTAATTGAGTTTTTCCTTTGTCTTTGATGAGATTCATGTAGGTATCTTTTGTCTTTTGCTTAAAGTAAAGTTATTAAGGTAATGATCTCTCTGTTTCTAGTTCCTTTCTAGAGTTATATCACACATCAAATTATCTTAATCTTTTCCTATATGCAACCTTTTCAATTTTTTTTTTTTAAATTGTATAGTCAACAACAACGGTTTTAAAATGTTCTCTAATGCATACCAACAACAATGATTTTACTAGTAGCAACCATATACAATAGTTGGCGTAGCCTACATTGAAAATGTTCTCTAAAATACGCCTATGACAACTGTTTTAGTGAGGCAACTATGTAAAATTATAGGTTATGAAATTTTAAAACCGTTCTCCAAAGCTATCTCGGAGTACGGTTTTTAGAATGTGTAGTCTTTTACTATGAAAAGTTATTGCCTAAAGAATAGACAACACATCGATTCACCATGGTTACTTAACCGTTCTCGTAGGTAGCGACAACCGTTTTGTAATATTTTACAACATTTTTTTGTCATTATTGTAGTAAAAAATATCGTAGTGAAAGTATTAAAAGTTTATCAACATAATCAATGTCTTTAATTTTCTTCACATGCAAAGTAGCTTGAAGAGTCAACTTGCTGTGATGTTTCAATAAAATTTAGTATTTCATGACACTAATTCGATAAAATTTTCAAACTTAAAACACTGCATGTATAGTTTAATATATATATATATATTAAAAGCTAATAGTACACACAAATGTAATTTAAATAACTGAATAGATAAAAAAAAATAAAAAAACTTAAATAATTTAAGCAAAAATTGAGCTAAATGCACCGGACTAAAGGTGTACTTTTGCCTTGCTTATCCTACTATTTCTATTATATTAAGTCTTTTGTTATAACTTTTTTTATAAAAATCTTGTTTATAAAATTTAATCAAATTTTTTAAAAGTTTTTATCAATTTATAACAATTATGAAAAAAATAAGAATCTAAAAAAAAAGTTAAAATTGCTTCAAATGAGAAATTATTTTTAAGCTGGTTTTTTTAAAAATATATGTGATTTTAACTATGGCAAATAAACACAAAACAACATTAATTTTTCTAAGAAATTTATAAATTCATTTAATATTAAAACCCTTTTTTAGAGCAATAACAAAAAGTACCATTAACTTTATAAAAACAAATTAGTAGCAAAAATCCCATTATATATATATATATATATATATATAAATGATTGGCAAAGAATTTATTATAACCT
>NC_021166.2:51319762-51320556 GCF_000331145.2 Cicer arietinum
GTAAAAGAATTTATAATAACCTTCCTTAATATTAAATATCATACACAAGATAAAAGTTTTTCCTTGATGATTAGCTAAAAAATGAACATTCACACAAATCAATTAACTATATACAAAATATGAGAGAAGTATAGAAAAATAACATTGAATAAACTATATATTAATAATTAAATAATAATTTTGATAAAATGTGTAAATTATAGACATATGTGTCCTTTGATGAAGATGTTTCTATAATAAAACACAACTTCAATACGTCTATAGTATATAATATATTGATTGTAACTTATTATTATACAAATTATACGTATTGACATGGTCAATTAATTAAAAATAAACAAATGTATAATTTATAATTATTATGTCTATTGAATCTTATTTAATAAAAATGTGAATACACTAGTTATAATTCACGATGCAAAGATACATAAGTTTAGAGATTTTTCCTTCACTAGTTAATTTAGTAATAGAAAAATGCACATTTAATTATTATTTTTATATCTCTTAATAATTTATAGATAAAATATAAAAAAAAAAAATTATGATACATTATTTATATAATTAAAATAATAAATTTAAAAGTTATATTATTATAATTAATAGATAAAATAATTATTATTAAATAACAAAGAAATAAAAAATATATATTTAAATTATATTTTCTCTAGAGAAAAAATTGAAATTTATAATATATAAAAATATTAAATAAAATTTATAAGTACGTTATATTTATATATATATATATATATATATATATATATATATATTTAAAATAATTAGTGTTAATAATTTAT